>NC_053025.1:292631264-292931264 GCF_003073215.2 Triticum urartu | reverse complement strand
TTAACCGAGGGACCGAAAAGGCCTCGTGTGTGTTGCAGCCCAACACCCCTCCAATTTGGCCCAAAACCCACCTAACTCTACTCCATCATCTAGAGCGTTCGATCACGATCGCGTGGCCGAAAATCGCACCACATTTGGACTCTCCTAGCTCCCTCTATGCCTATTTAAAGGCCCCCCGATTTTCGGATCGCCTCCTACCTTCGAAACCCTAAAAATCATCTCCGTGTGCCGGACATTGTCCGCACCACGCCAGACGTCGCCGCCGCCCACTCCCGTCACGCCATGTGGCAATGCCACCGCCTCCACCGCCGCGGCCCGCAAGGCCCAGGGAGGGCCCCCGCGAGCCCCCGCTGGCCGCCGCCCTCCTCCCACGCCGCGCCCGCGCCCGGCTCCTCTTCCCCGAGCGCCGCCCTTCGCCGGCCGGCGACGCCGCGCCCCACCGCCGGTGCCGTCCTCCGCGCCGCCGCCCGAGCGGGCCGCCCGCTGCCGCGCACCGGTCGCCGCCCCGCCGCCTCGGCTTCCGCACCGCCGCCTCCGCCCCGGCCCCGACCGGATCCGGCCGCCACCTCCTCTCACCGGCCGCTGCCTCTTCGTCCCGGCGAACTCCGGCGTGAATAGTACCTCGCCGGCCGTCCTCGATCCGCGTGCAAATCTCAGATCTGGAAATTCGGAGGTTGACTTTTCTCAAAAACCCTAGCTCATGTTGCATACTTTGACCTGCCGTAACTTTGCATCTATAGCTCCGATTGATGCATATAGCATATCAAAATGTTCATCTCAGAGAGTACATCATTTCATTCCATTGCATCAATTTCATTTGAGTTCATTTTGATGCCCGAAATGCTGTTAGAAGAGGGCTACTTGAGTTAATTGTCAGATCTGCTACTTCGTTTAGCACTTTTGTCATTTTTGCCATGATTATTGTGTGCATGATATGCCCGTGAGTTCTACATGTGTTTTGTTAAGGGTTTTGTCATCTTTCCAGAGGTGCAACTCATGTATTTTTAGGATGTGTGTGGTGACTTGTGCAAGCTTGCAAAGTGGTGCACTTGCTAAGTCTGTTTTCAGGGACTTTGTAGTTTTCACTAAGTCCTGGAGCTGTTTATCTCATGATGCCATATGTTCTTGTTGTTTCCTAGTGATCTGTGCCTCTTTTGAGGATGATCAGTAAGGGAGTTTTGTTAATATTGTAGAGCTCTATCCATCCATGTCTTTGTTTGCAATTATGGAGCACCCTAGCTTGAGTCAATCGAGCTCTACTTTTGCTACTTTGTGAATCTGGGCAGATTGTCAACTTGTTTGCAATTTTACCGGTGATGTTGTAGTTGATCCATGCATGCTATGCTATTGTTCTTGCCATGTCTAGCTTGTATTTTGTGCCTTCTTGATGGATGTATGCTTGTCTTGCCATGACTTGCTCTGTAGTGAGTGCATCGAGCTCGTAAACATGCCTACTTGAGTTATATTTCAGCATGTGTCAGTTTTTCACTAAGTCTGAAACTGATTATGTTTTTGCTATGTTCGCATGCTTGCAATTGTATTTTCTGATCCCTTTTCGCTCAAGGTCACTAAGGGGCTTTTGTTAAGCTCTTTGAGTAGCTCCATGCCATGCTTTACTTTGCCATGATCAGATCTTGTAGCATGTAGTTTTGTTGCTCCGAAGAGGGCTACCTGATCTGAAATTCCAAACAAGTGTTAATTTCACTAAGTCTGAGATCTGTTTGCCATA
Organism: Triticum urartu; assembly: GCF_003073215.2. Taxonomy (NCBI): domain Eukaryota; kingdom Viridiplantae; phylum Streptophyta; class Magnoliopsida; order Poales; family Poaceae; genus Triticum; species Triticum urartu. The sequence continues at coordinate 292,929,535 of NC_053025.1, read as the reverse complement.
TGCGTTTTTGCCATGCTTGTTTGAACCTATTGATGGATGATTTGGCCGTAGCTCGGTGCTAGACTTTTGTTAAGAATCTTGTGTGCATCCCTGCCATGTATTTTGTTGTCACGTTTGGGTGCTGTAGCATGTTCATTTCGTTGCATCTAGATGCCTACTTGCTGTAAATTGCAGACCGGTGTCATTTTTGAATCGCTTGCCATTTCCAAACCGTAACTCCGATTCTGGCGTTCTTTATATCGTTTTCAAGCGATTTCATCTCATATTTCTAGTGGCACACTTGGATTTCCAATTTTAGGCCAGGTTCATGCATTTCCTGTCATATCTTGCATTTGGCATCCCGCATCGCATCCCGCATAGCATATCATCATTGCATCATATTGCTTGATCCTTGCACGTGGTTGATTGTATCCTTGTTGCTTGTTTGTCTTGTCTAGGTAGAGCCGGGAGACGAGTCCGCTAATGAGGAGCCCGTTGAGTTTGCTTTCGAGGATCCAGTCAACTCTGACAACTGTGCAGGCAAGATGATCATACCCTCGAAATCACTACTATCTTTGCTATGCTAGTTTGCTCGCTCTTTTGCTATGCCATTGCTACGATGCCTACCACTTGCTTGCAAGCCTCCCAAATTGCCATGTCAAACCTCTAACCCACCTTTGTCCTAGCAAACCGTTGATTGGCTATGTTACCGCTTTGCTCAGCCCCTCTTATAGCGTTGCTAGTTGCAGGTGAAGATCGGAGGCCGTTCCTGTTGGAACATTTATTTACTTGTTGGGATATCATTATATTGCTATGTTATCTTAATGCATCTATATACTTGTTAAAGGGTGGAAGGCTCGGCGTCTCGCCTAGTGTTTTGTTCCACTCTTGCCGCCCTAGTTTCCGTCATATCGGTGTTATGTTCCCGGATTTTGCGTTCCTTACGCGGTTGGGTTATAATGGGAACCCCTTGATAGTTCGCCTTGATTAAAGCTTTTCCAGCAATGCCCAACCTTGGTTTTACCATTTGCCATCTAGCCTTTTCTTTCCCTTGGGTTCTGCAGACTCAAGGGTCATCATTATTTTTAACCCCCCCCCCCGGGCCAGTGCTCCTCTAAGTGTTGGTCCAAACCGTCAGGCGCCGGTGGCTACCAGGGGCAACTCAGGGCTGGCCTACTGGAAGTTTAGACAATCTGAGTGTGCCCTGAGAAAGAGATATGTGTAGCTCCTATCGGGATTTGTCGGCACATTCGGGCGGTGTTGCTAGTCTTGTTTTAACCTGTCGAAGTTTCTTGAATTACCGAGATACCGAGTCTGATCGGAACGTCTTGGGAGGAGGTCTATTCCTTCGTTGACCGTGAGAGCTTGTCATGGACTAAGTTGGGACTCCCCTGCAGGGATTTGAACTTTCGAAAACCGTGCCCGCGATTATGGGCAGATGGGAATTTGTTAATGTCTGGTTGTAGATAACTCGAACCTTAATTTAATTAAAATGAATCAACTGAGTGTGTTACCATGATGGCCTCTTCTCGGCGGAGTCCGGGAAGTGGACACGGTGTTGGAGTAATGTTTGCGCAGGTTGCTCTCTAGTTTCTCACTCGCGCTTTGCCTCCTCTTCTCGCCCTCTGTTGCGAATAAGTTAGCCACCATACTTGCTAGTCGCTTGCTGCAGCTCCACTTATATTTACCTTGCCATACCTATAAGCTTAAATAGTCTTGATCGCGAGGGTGCGAGATTGCTGAGTCCCTGTGGCTCATAGATTACTACTATACCAGATGCAGGGCCTGATGATTCCGCTCCAGGTGACGCGTATGAGCTCAAGTGGGAGTTCGACGAAGACTCTCAACGTTACTATGTTTCCTTTCCCGATGATCAGTAGTGTGGTGCCCAGTTGGGGGTGATTGGGACCGTGTCGCATGTTGGGTTCTCTTTTATATTGGCGCCGTAGTCGGGCCATGAGTGTTTGGATGATGTAATGTTATTTATGTACTTGATTGGCGTGGCGAGTGTAAGCCAACTATGTTATCTCCCCTTTTATTATCATATTACATGGGATGTTGTGAAGATTGCCTAACTTGCGACATATGCCTTCAATGCGATTATGTCTCTAAGTCGTGCCTCGACACGTGGGAGCTATAGTCGCATCGAGGGTGTTACAGCATCGCACTTCAGTTGAGTAGTCTCTTGCTTCATTGCCATGTTGTAAAACTCATCGTACCTCTTGGGCTCAAAGAGAACAAGAGCTAGCTCGATTTCTTCTCTGAGGCCACCCCTAAACTGGTATATCATGCTCTTCTCGTCAGGGACGTCCTGCTTAGCAAAACGGGCGAGTTTCTGAAACATCTTGTTGTACTCATAAACAGACATAGAGCCTTGCTTCAGGTTGCGGAGTTCCTCACGCTTGCTTTTAACCACGCTCTGAGGAATATGATGAGCTTTGAAGTCTTGACGGAATTCATCCCAGGTAATCACACGGCTCCTCTGGAATCTTTGTACTGTTGAAACCATTCTGCAGCTTGGTCTTTGTGTTGGAAGGAAGCGAACTTGACAAAGTCCTCAGGCCTGATGTTACTGCACTCGAAATGCTTGCATATGTCCATGAGCCAATCATCAGCGTCTGTTGCCTCAACACAATTGCTGAAGGTCTTTGGCTGGTTAGCAAGGAACTGGTTGAGTGTAGCAAAGTGATTCTGATTGTTGCCTTGGCCCTGGTTCCCTTGGTTGCGCTCTTGAAGAAGTTGCATGATCAGCTGTGTGTTTGCATTGGTAGCGGCCATCACAGCTTGCCATCCCTCCGGAGGTGGAGGTGGTGGTGGCGGATCAGGATTCGGAGTCGTGCACGTTGGAGGAGCCATCCTGAAGAGGTTGACATCCATTAGCACATTGACAGACAAATATCGAAGCTGAAACCAACGGGTTGAAATTGCAACATATAGTCTTCACATCCGAAAAAAATGAACGAATGCATTCCAATCGAAATGGTCACATATCCATAAATTGAGAAGCCACTTAGAATTGAGGTAGAAGAAAAACAACAAGGCACGGAACAAGAACGAATACTCGGTAAGGATCGCCCAATCTCAAACCAAATATCCGTGGAAGAAGAACTAGAGCTACAAGAATTCCCACCTATGAAACTCCCGAACCTTTCCGGTTATGCAATCAGGTGTTGGGGATACAGGGGAAGCATAATATCTCACCCAAATCTAGCAAATCCTACATCCAGCTGTATCCATCCTTCAACACATAACCGAGAAAAACTTTGGAAATCGTCTACCTCAACCTTCGAAAAGCATCCATTATACAAGTTAAGGCAATACTCCCGAACTCCCGCCCCAGTACTGGGTGGCGTCGAGGTTATCTCACCAACAACTGCATAAAAGAGATTTTCGATGTCGGCGAAACTAAACTCAGGTATTCCAGAACTGCAACGATAAAATTGTGATGACAACACCTCGGAGCTCAACTCCCCGGGACACTGCCACAACCCCTAAATGACAGGAGGCACCAAGAACAATGTTCTCGTCACAAATCGATCAAAACGATTCCAAGATACCCGCATGATCCTAAATTTTTTTTGTGAAATTTGAGAAGAGAAGAGTCAAAACTCTATGTCAGGATGCCTTACCAGAGCGATGAAGGGACTGGGGAGTAAAAAGAAGTCCTAACTCTCTGATATATATAATCCTAAATGACTCAAAACATTTTTCTAGACTCAACAATGCCAACTATTCGATCAAGCAGGGGGGCTCCTAAGGTCGGGGAAGGCTCTGATTACCAACTTGTAACGCCCTCGATGCGGCTATATCTCCTACGTGTCGAAGCACGACTTAGAGGCATAACCACATTGAAAGCAATGTCGCAAGTAAGGTAATCTTCACAACAACGCATGTAAATATATAAAAGGGGAAAGGATACATAGTTGGCTTACACTCGCCACGTCACACAAATACATGAATAACATTACAATCATCCAATACACTCATGGTCCGACTACGGTACCAAAATAAAAGATCAACCCCAACATGCGACATGGTCCCCGATCGCCCCAACTGGGCACCACTACTGATCATCTGGGAAATACACATAGTAACGAAGAGAGTCTTCATCGAACTCCCACTTGAGCTCAAGCGCATCGTCTGGAGCGGTATCATCGGTCCCTGCATCTGGTTTGGAAGTAATCTGTGAGTCACGGGGACTCAGCAATCTCGCACCCTCGCGATCAAGACTATTTAAGCTTATAGCTAAGGCAAGGTAATATGTGGAGCTGCAGCAAGCGACTAGCATATATGGTGGCTAACCTGTTCGCAAAAAAGAGCGAGAAGAGAAGGCAAAGCACGAATCAAAGAACTATGATCAAGAAGTGATCCTATAACAACCTACGTCAAGCATTACTCCAACACCGTGTTCACTTCCCGGACTCCGCCGAGAAGAGACCATCACGGTAACACACGCGGTTGATTCATTTTAATTAAGTTAAGTTTCATGTTATCTACAACCGGACATTAACAAATTCCCATCTGCCCATAACCGCGGGCACGGCTTTCGAAAGTTCAAATCCCTGCAGGGGAGTCCCAACTTAGCCCATCACAAGCTCTCACGGTCAACGAAGGATATACCTTCTCCCTAGACATTCCGATGAGACTCAGCATCCCGGTTTTACAAGACATCCTCGACAACGGTAAAACAAGTCCAGCAACACCGCCCGAATGTGCCGACAAATCCCGATAGGAGCTGCACATATCTCGTTCTCAGGGCACAATCGGATAAGAAATCCGTACAACTAAAACCAGCCCTCGAGTTTCCCCGAGGTGGCGCTGCAAGGGGCTCTAGGTTGGACCAACACTCAGAGGAGCACTGGCCCGGGGGGGTTAAATAAAGATGACCCTCGGGCCCTGGAAACCCAAGGGAAAAAGAGGCTAGGTGGCAAATGGTAAAACCAAGGTTGGGCATTGCTGCAGGAGTTTTATTCAAGGTGAACTGTCAAGGGGTTCCCATTATCACCCAACCGCGTAAGGAACGCAAAAATCCGGGAACATAACACCGATATGACGGAAACTAGGGCGGCAAGAGTGGAACAAAACACTAGGCAAAAGTCCGAGCCTTCCAGCCTTTACCAGTTTATAGGTGCATTAAGATAACAAGATAATATAGTGATATCCCAACAATAAACAATGTTCCAACAAGGAACGATCTCCAATCTTCACCTGCAACTAGCAACGCTATAAGAGGGGCTGAACAAAGCGGTAACATAGCCAATCAACGGTTTGCTAGGACATGGTGGGTTAGAGGTTTGACATGGAAATTTGGGAGGCATGATAAGCAAGTGGTAGGTATCGTAGCATAGGCATAGCAAAAGAGCGAGCATCTGGCAAGAAAAGATAGAAGTGATTTCGAGGGTATGATCATCTTGCCTGCAAGTTGTCAGAGTTGACTTGATCCTCGTAAGCAAACTCAACGGGCTCCTCATTAGAGAACTCGTCTCTCGGCTCTACCCAAACAAGACAAATAAGCAAAAGAAACACAATCAACCACGTGCAATGCTCGAACAACATGATGCAAACATGGTATGCTATGCGGGATGCGATATGTGATGCATATGCAAGATTTGTCAAGGAATGATTGAACCTGGCCTCAACATGGAAATACAAGAGTGCCATCGGAAAGGTGAGGTGATTTCAGTTGAAATCGATATAAAGATCACCGGAATTGGATGCACGGTTTGGAAATGGCAAGCAAAACAAATATGGCACCGGTCTGCGATAAACAGCAAGTAGCCTTCTAAATGCATCAAGATAAATAGGCTACAGCACTCAAATAGTACAACAAAATATATGGCAGGGATCCACTCATGATGCTTGACAAAAGATGAACACTGAGCTACGGCCAATTCATCTATTAACAGGTTCAAACAAGCATGGCAAAAGTGCAAATGATAACAGGTTTCAGACTTAGTGAAATTAACACAAGTCTGGAATTTAACATCAGGAAGCACACTTTAGAGCATGAAAACTACATGCTACAGGAACTTAACATGGCAAAGAAAGGCATGACATGAAGGTACTAAAAGCACTTAACAAAAGTCCCTTAGTGACCTTGAGCCAAAAGGGACCAGAAAATACAATTGCAAGCATGTGAACATGGCAAAAACATAAACAGATCTCATAATTTGTGAAAAACTGGAGCATGCAAAACAGTTAATGAGTAGGCATGTTCACGAGCTCGATGCACTCACTACAGAGCACGTCATGACAAACTAAGCATACACCCATCAATAATACATGGCATAGAAGCTAGACATGGCAAGAACAACAACATAGCATGTACGGATCAATAGCAACATCCTCGGCAAAATCGCTAACAAGTCAACAATCTGCCAGGATTCACGAAATAGCAAAAGTAGAGCTCGATTGACTCAAGCTAGGGTGCTCCATAAATGCAAACAAAGACATGGATGGATAGAACTCCACAATGTTACCAAATCATCCTTACTGACCATCCTCAAAAGTGGCACGGATCACTAGGAAACAACATGAACATATGGCATAATGACAAAATCAGGACAAGGACTTTGTGAAATTCTAAGTCCTTGAAATCAGCATTACCGATTACGCTACTTTGCAAGCTTGTGCTAGTCACTACACATATCACAAAAATACATGGTAAAGATGGCATGGCATATAAAAAAACTCATGTAGAGCTTAGGAGCATATCATGCACACATTAAACATGGCAAAAATGACAAATATCTATTTGATGAAACAGATCTGACAATTTTATCACATTGCCCTCTTCCAACAGCATTTAGGGCATCAAGATGAGCTCAAATGAAAATGATGCAATGAGATGAAATAATGTACTCTCCGAGGCGAACATTTTGATATGCTACACGCGCAAATCGGAGCTACGGATGCAGAGTTACGACATGCCAAAGTTTGCAAAATAATTAGGGTTTCTGAGGGAAAAGTCAACCCGAGGACTTAGATCCAGATCGGATCTCGCCAGAACACTGTAGCTGCTTGCGACTCCCGAGGTTCACCGGCCGGAGATGGAGCGGGACGTCGCCGGAGTCGTCGGGGTTCGTCGGGGTTCGGCTGGAGACGGGCTTGGGGACACCGGAGGAGGTCGCCGGAGCTCCGGGCGGCGAGGTGCCAAGTCGGCGGCGGCCAGAGTCGAGGGCACGGGTGCGGCAGCCAGAGTCGACGAGGATAGGCTGCGGCGGCGCGGCGAACTGCGGTGGCGGCGGGCTCCGCAGGGGCGGCTCGGCTGGATCGGGCAGGCGGCGCGGAGGAGATGGGTCGCGGGGGCCCGACGCGGGCCTGGAGGCGGAGTGGCGGCGATGTGGGCACGGCGTCGGCCAGTGGGAGGAGGACACGTGGCGGCAGACAGGTGGAGCGGACGTGTCCGGCCGTCCGGATCTCGTCCGGCGGCGCGAGGAGGGGATTTTTTAGGGTTTCATCCGTGATTTCGAATGGGGGCTCTTTAAATAGAGGTAGAGGGAGCTAGGGAGCTCCAAAAGGAGTGCGGTTTTCGGCCACGCGATCATGATCGAATGCTCTAGATGATGGAAGGGTCTTTGGTGGGTTTTGGGCTAAATTGGAAGGGTGTTGGGCTGCAACACAAACGAGCCTTCTCGGTCCCACGGTTAACCGTTGGAGTATCAAACGAAGTCCAAATGGTACGAAAATTGACAGGCGGTCTACCGGTAGTAAACCAAGGCCGCATGGCAAGTCTCGGTCCAATCCGGAAATGTTTAAACCCCACACACGAAAAGAGGTAGAAAGGTCCACCGGAGGAGATAGGAGCGCCGGAATGCAAAACGGACAACGGGAAAAAGCTCGGATGCATGAGACGAACACGTATGCGAATGCAAAACATATGATGACATGATATGGGATGCATGACAAAGGCAACAACACACGAAGACAAAAACCCAAACACGAGGAAATAAAATAACTTAGCGCTGGAAAACGGCAAGAGTTGGGATACGCATAAGGTAAATTACATCCGGGGTGTTACAAGTTCAGATTGGTTTTGAGCCACGGTTACACAGAAACATAAAAGCTTATATGGATGATATGGTGGTCAAAACCAAGGATAAGACCACTCTTATCCAGGATTTGGAGGAGACATTTGCTAATCTGCGCATAATCAATTTGAAGCTTAATCTGGAGAAGTGTGTGTTTGGAGTCCCCTCCGGCAAGCTGCTTAGTTTCTTCGTGTCCCATCGGGGGATCGAAGCTAACCCCGACAAGATCAAAGCCATCGAGCAGATCCAAGCAGCAAGGATAGTTAAGGATGTGAGGCGCCTGACGGGATGTGTTGCCGCGCTAAGTAGATTAATTTCCATGTCTGCCGAGCATGCCCTGCCGTTCTTTAAAATTTTGAAGAAAGCAGGGCCTATGAAGTGGACCCCGGAAGCAGATGCAGCTCTGCAAGAATTGAAGGCCTACCTTGTTGGAAATATGCCCTAGAGGCAATAATAAATTAGTTATTATTATATTTCCTTGTTCATGATAATCGTTTATTATCCATGCTAGAATTGTATTGATAGGAAACTCAGATACATGTGTGGATACATAGACAACACCATGTCCCTAGTAAGCCTCTAGTTGACTAGCTCGTTGATCAATAGATGGTTATGGTTTCCTGACCATGGACATTGGATGTCATTGATAACGGGATCACATCATTAGGAGAATGATGTGATGGACAAGACCCAATCCTAAGCCTAGCACAAGATCATGTAGTTTGTATGCTAAAGCTTTTCTAATGTCAAGTATCATTTCCTGAGACCATGAGATTGTGCAACTCCCGGATACCGTAGGAGTGCTTTGGGTGTGCCAAACGTCACAACGTAACTGGGTGGCTATAAAGGTACACTACAGGTATCTCCGAAAGTGTCTGTTGGGTTGGCACGAATTCGAGACTGGGATTTGTCACTCCGTGTGACGGAGAGGTATCTCTGGGCCCACTCGGTAGGACATCATCATAATGTGCACAATGTGAGCAAGGAGTTGATCACGGGATGATGTGTTACGGAACGAGTAAAAGAGACTTGCCGGTAACGAGATTGAACAAGGTATCGGGAAACCGATGATCGAATCTCGGGCAAGTATCGTACCGCTAGACAAAGGGAATTGAATACGGGATTGATCGAATCCTCGACATCGTGGTTCATCCGATGAGATCATCGTGGAACATGTGGGAAACAACATGGGTATCCAGATCCCGCTGTTGGTTATTGACCGGAGAACGTCTCGGTCATGTCTGCACGTCTCCCGAACCCGTAGGGTCTACACACTTAAGGTTCGATGACGCTAGGGTTATAAAGGAAGCTTGTATGTGGTTACCGAATGTTGTTCAGAGTCCCGGATGAGATCCCGGACATCACGAGGAGTTCCGGAATGGTCCGGAGGTAAAGAATTATATATAGGAAGTGCTATTTCGGCCATCGGGACAAGTTTCGGGGTAACCGGTATTGTACCGGGAACCACCGGAAGGGTCCCGGGGGTCCACCGGGTGGGGCCACCTGCCCCGGGGGGCCACATGGGCTGTAGGGGGTGCGCCTTGGCCTATATGGGCCAAGGGCACCAGCCCCAAGAGGCCCATGCGCCAAGAGATGAGGGAAAGGAAGAGTCCTAAAGGGGGAAGGCACCTCCTAGGTGCCTTGGGGAGGATGGACTCCTCCCTGGCCGCACCCTTCCTTGGAGGAAGGGCCAAGGCTGCGCCCCCCCCCCTCTCCCTTGGCCCTATATATAGTGGGGGGAAGGGAGGGCAGCAACACCTAAGCCCTGGCGCCTCCCTCTCCCTCCCATGACACATCTCCCTCCTCCCGCAGCGCTTGGCGAAGCCCTGTTGGAATCCCGCTACTTCCACCACCACGCCGTCGTGCTACTGGATCTCCATCAACCTCTCCTTCCCCCTTGCTGGATCAAGAAGGAGGAGACATTGCTGCTCCGTACGTGTGTTGAACGCGGAGGTGCCGTCCGTTCGGCGCTAGGATCATCGGTGATTTGGATCACGACGAGTACGACTCCATCAACCCCGTTCTCTTGAACGCTTCTGCGCGTGATCTACAAGGGTATGTAGATGCACTCTCCTTCCCCTCGTTTCTGGTTTCTCCATAGATAGATCTTCGTGACACGTAGGAAAATTTTGAATTTCTGCTACGTTCCCCAACAGTGGCATCATGAGCTAGGTCTATGCGTAGTTTCTATGCACGAGTAGAACACAAAGTAGTTGTGGGCGTTGATTTTGTTCAATATGCTTACCGTTACTAGTCCAATCTTGATTCGGCTGCATTGTGGGATGAAGCGGCCCGGACCGACCTTACACGTACTCTTACGTGAGACTGGTTCCACCGACTAACATGCACTAGTTGCATAAGGTGGCTAGCGGGTGTTTGTCTCTCCCACTTTAGTCGGATCGGATTCGATGAAAAGGGTCCTTATGAAGGGTAAATAGCAATTGGCATATCACGTTGTGGTTTTTGCGTAGGTAAGAAACGTTCTTGCTAGAAACCCATAGCAGCCACGTAAAACATGCAAACAACAATTAGAGGACGTCTAACTTGTTTTTGCAGGGTATGCTATGTGATGTGATATGGCCAAAAGGATGTGATGAATGATATATGTGATGTATGAGATTGATCATGTTCTTGTAATAGGAATCACGACTTGCATGTCGATGAGTATGACAACCGGCAGGAGCCATAGGAGTTGTCTTAATTTATTTATGACCTGCGTGTCAACATAAACGTCATGTAATTACTTTACTTTATTGCTAACCGTTAGCTGTAGTAGTAGAAGTAATAGTTGACGAGACAACTTCATGAAGACACGATGATAGAGATCATGATGATGGAGATCATGGTGTCATGCCGGTGACGATGATGATCATGGAGCCCCGAAGATGGAGATCAAAAGGAGCAATATGATATTGGCCATATCATGTCACTATTTGATTGCATGTGATGTTTATCATGTTTATACATCTTGTTTGCTTAGAACGACGGTAGTAAATAAGATGATCCCTCATTAAACTTTCAAGAAAGTGTTCCCCCTAACTTTGCACCATTGTGAAAGTTCGTCGTTTCGAAGCACCACGTGATGATCGGGTGTGATAGATTCTAACGTTCACATACAACGGGTGTAAGACATATTTACACACGCGAAACACTCAAGTTGACTTGACGAGCCTAGCATGTACAGACATGGCCTCGGAACACAAGAGACCGAAAGGTCGAGCATGAGTCGTATGGCAGATACGATCAACATGAAGATGTTCACCGATGATGACTAGTCCGTCTCATGTTATGATCGGACATGGCCTAGTTGACTCGGATCATGTAATCACTTAGATGACTAGAGGGATGTCTATCTAAGTGGGAGTTCATAAGATGAACTTAATTATCCTGAACATAGTCAAAAGGTCTTCGCAAATTATGTCGTAGCTCGCGCTTCAGTTCTACTGTTTAGTTATGTTCCTAGAGAAAATTTAGTTGAAAGTTGATAGTAGCAATTATGCGGACTAGGTCTGTAAACTGAGGATTGTCCTCATTGCTTCATAGAAGGATTATGTCCTTAATGCACCGCTCAGTGTGCTGAACCTCGAACGTTGTCTGTGGATGTTGCGAACATCTGACATACACATTTTGATAACTACGTGATAGTTCAGTTAAACGGTTTAGAGTTGAGGCACCGAAGACGTTTTGAAACGTCGCGAAACATATGAGATGTTTCGAGGGCTGAAATTGGGATTTCAGGCTCGTGCCCATGTCAAGAGGTATAAGACCTCCGACGATTTACTTAGCCTGCAAACTAAGGGAGAAAAGCTCAATTGTTGAGCTTGTGCTCAGATTGTCTGAGTACAACAATCATTTGAATCGAGTGGGAGTTGATCTTCTAGATGAAATAGTGATGGTTCTCCGAAGTCATTACCACCAAGCTGCTAGAGCTTCGTGATGAACTATAATATATCAGGGACATATATGATGATCCTTGAGATATTCGCGATGTTTGACACCACAAAAGTAGAAATCAATAAGGAGCATCAATTGTTGATGGTTGGTGAAACCACTAGTTTCAAGAAGGGCAAGGGCAAAAAGGGATGCTTCATGAAACAGCAAAATTAGCTGCGGCTCTAGTGAAGAAACCCAAGGTTGAACCCAAACCCGAGACTATGTGCTTCTGTAATAAGGGGAACAGCCACTGGAGCAGAATTACCCTAGATACTTGGTAGATGAGAAGGCTGTCGATAGAAGTATATTGGATATACATTATGTTAATGTGTACTTTACTAGTACTCCTAGTAGCACCATGGTATTAGATACCAGTTCGGTTGCTAAGTGTTAGTAACTCGAAATAAAAGCTACGGAATAAACTGAGACTAGCCAAAAGGTGAGATGATGATATGTGTTGGAAGTATTTCCATGGTTGATCAAATATCGTACGCTCCCTCTACCATCAAGATTGGTGTTTGCGTTGAGCATAGACATGATTGGATTATGTCTATCGCAATACGGTTATTCATTTAAGGAGAGAGTAATGGACTACTATGTTTATTTGAATAATACCTTCAATGGTCTTACACCTAAAATGAATGAATCTCGATCGTAGTGATACACATGTTCATGCCAAAAGATAGTAATGATAGTACCACCTACTTGTGGCACTGCCACTTAAGTCATATCGATATAAAACGCATGAAGATGCTCCATGTTGATGGATCTTTGGACTCACTCATTTTTGAAAAGTTTGAGACGTGCGAACCATGTCCATTGGTGTATATGCATGAAGAAACTCCATGCAAATGGACCGTTTGGACTCACTAGATTTTGAATCACTTGAGACATGCAAATCATACCACATGGGCAAGATGATTGAAAGCCTCGTTTTTAGTAAAATGGAACTAGAAAGCAACTTGTTGGAAGTAATACATTTTGATGTGTGTAGTCCAATGAGTGCTGAGGCGTGTAGTGGATATCGTTATGTTCTTACTTCACAGATGATTTGAGTAGATGTTGAGTATATTTACTTGATGAATCACGAGTCTGAATTATTGAAAGGTTCAAGTAATTTCAGGGTGAAGTTGAAAGATTGTCGTGATAAGAGGATAAGATATCTATGATATGATCATAGAGATGAATATCTGAATTACGAGTTTGGCATAGAATTAAGACATTGTGGAAATTGTTTCACAACTAATACAGCCTGGAACATCATAGTATGATGGTGTGTCCGAACATCATAACTGCACCCTATTGGATATGATGCATACCATGATGTCTCTTATCGAATTACCACGATAGTTTATGGGTTAGGCATTAAAGACAACCACATTCACTTTAAAAGGGGCACCACATAATTCCGATGAGATGACACCGTATGAACTATGGTTTAGGGAAACCTAAGCTGTCATTTCTTAAAAGTTTGGGGCTGCGACGCTTATGTGAAAAAGTTTCAGGCTGATAAGCTCGAACCCAAAGCGGATAAATGCATCTTCATAGGACACCCAAAACAGTTGGGTATACCTCCTGTCTCAGATCCGAAAGCAATAAGGGATTGTTTCTGGAATCAGGTCCTTTCTCGAGGAAAAGTTTCTCTCGAAAGAATTGAGTGGGAGGATGGTGGAGACTTGATGAGGTTATTGAACCGTCTCTTCAACTAGTGTGTGGCAGGGCACAGGAAGTTGTTCCTGTGGCACCTACACCAATTGAAGTGGAAGCTTATGATAGTGATCATTAAACTTCAGATCAAGTCACTACCAAACCTCATGGGATGACAAGGATGCGTACTACTTCAGAGTGGTACGTGATCCTGTCTTGGAAGTCATGTTGCTAGACAACAATGAACCTATGAGCCATGGAGAAGCGATGGTGGTCCCGGATTCTGATAAATGGCTCGAGGCCATAAAAATCCGAGAGAGGATCCATGTATGAAAACAAAGTGTAAACTTTGGCAGAACGGCTCGATGGTCGTAAGGCTGTTGAGTACAGATGGATTTTAAAAGGAAGACGGACAATGATGGTAAGTATCACCATTAAGAAAGCTCGACTTGTCATTAAGATGTTTTCCGACAAGTTCAAGGAGTTGACTGCGATGAGACTTTCTCACTCGTAGCGATGCTAAGAGTTTGTTGGAATTATATTAGCGATTACTGCATTATTTATGAAATCTTGCAGATAGGATGTCAAAACATTGTTTCCTCGACGTTTTTTGAGGAAAGGTTGTATGTGATACAAACCGGAAGGTTTTGTCAATCCTGAAAGATGCTAATAAGTATGCAAAGCTCCAGCAATCCTTCTAAGGACTGGAGTAAGCATCTCGGAGTTGGAATGTATGCTTTGATAAGATGATCAAAGTTTTGGGTGTATACAAAGTTTATGAGAAACTTGTATTTCCAAAGAAGTGAGTGGGAGCACTATAGAATTTCTGATAAATATATGTTGACATATTGTTGATCAGAAATGACGTAGAATTTCTGGAAAGCATATAGGGTTATTTGGAAAGTGTTTTTCAATGGAAAGCCTGGATTAAGCTACTTGAACATTGAGCATCAAGATCTATAAGGATAGATCAAAAACGCTTAATGGTACTTTCAAATGAGCACATACCTTGACATGATCTTGAAGGTGTTCAAGATGGATCAGTCAAAGAAGGAGTTCTTGCCTGAGTTGTAAGGTATGAAGTTTAAGACTTAAAGCTCGACCACGGCAGAAGAAAGAGGAAGGAAGAAGGTCGTCCCCTATGCTTTTATCATAGGCTCTCTATAGTATGCTATGCTGTGTACCGCACCTGAAGTGTGCCTTGCCATGAGTCAGTCAAGGGGTACAAGAGTGATCCAAGAATGGATCACAGGACAGCGGTCAAAGTTATCCTTAGTAACTAGTGGACTAAGGAATTTTCTCGATTATGGAGGTGGTAAAAGAGTTCGTCGTAAAGGGTTACGCCGATGCAAACTTTGACACTAATCCAGATTATTCTGAGTAGTAAACTGGATTCGTATAGTAGAACAGTTGTTTGGAATAGCTCCTAATAGAACGTGGTAGCTGCATCTAGGAGATGACATAGAGATTTGTAAAGCACACACGGATCTGAAAGATTCAGATCCGTTGACTATAACATCTCTCACAAGCATAACATGATCAAACCCAGAACTCATCGAGTATTAATCACATGGTAATGTGAACTAGATTATTGACTCTAGTAGACTCTTTGGGTGTTAGTCACATGGGGATGTGACCTTGAGTGTTAATCACATATCGATGTGAACTGGATTATTGAGTATAGTGCAAGTGGGAGACTGTTGGAAATATGCCCTAGAGGCAATAATAAATTAGTTATTATTATATTTCCTTGTTCATGATAATCGTTTATTATCCATGCTAGAATTGTATTGATAGGAAACTCAGATACATGTGTGGATACATAGACAACACCATGTCCCTAGTAAGCCTCTAGTTGACTAGCTCGTTGATCAATAGATGGTTATGGTTTCCTGACCATGGACATTGGATGTCATTGATAATGGGATCACATCATTAGGAGAATGATGTGATGGACGAGACCCAATCCTAAGCCTAGCACAAGATCATGTAGTTCGTATGCTAAAGCTTTTCTAATGTCAAGTATCATTTCCTTAGACCATGAGATTGTGCAACTCCCGGATACCGTAGGAGTGCTTTGGGTGTGCCAAACGTCACAACGTAACTGGGTGGCTATAAAGGTACACTACAGGTATCTCCGAAAGTGTCTGTTGGGTTGGCACGAATCGAGACTGGGATTTGTCACTCCGTGTGACGGAGAGGTATCTCTGGGCCCACTCGGTAGGACATCATCATAATGTGCACAATGTGATCAAGGAGTTGATCTTGGGATGATGTGTTACGGAACGAGTAAAGAGACTTGCCCGTAACGAGATTGAACAAGGTATCGGGATACCGACGATCGAATCTCGGGCAAGTATCGTACCGCTAGACAAAGGGAATTGTATACGGGATTGATTAAGTCCTTGACATCGTGATTCATCCGATGACATCATCATGGAACATGTGGGAGCCAACATGGGTATCCAGATCCCGCTGTTGGTTATTGATCGAAGAGTCGTCTCGGTCATGTTTGCATGTCTCCCGAACCCGTAGGGTCTACACACTTAAGGTTCGGTGACGCTAGGGTTATAGAGATATTAGTATGCGGTAACCTGAAAGTTGTTCAGAGTCCCGGATGAGATCCCGGACGTCACGAGGAGTTCCGGAATGGTCCGGAGGTAAAGAATTATATATAGGAAGTGCTATTTCGGCCATCGGGACAAGTTTCGGGGTCACCGGTATTGTACCGGGACCACCGGAAGGGTCCCGGGGGTCCACCGGGTGGGGCCACCTGCCCCGGGGGGCACATGGGCTGTAGGGGGTGCGCCTTGGCCTATATGGGCCAAGGGCACCAGCCCCAAGAGGCCCATGCGCCAAGAGAAGAGGGAAAGGAAGAGTCCTAAAGGGGGAAGGCACCTCCTAGGTGCCTTGGGGAGGATGGACTCCTCCCTGGCCGCACCCTTCCTTGGAGGAAGGGCCAAGGCTGCGCCCCCCCTCTCCCTTGGCCCTATATATAGTGGGGGGAAGGGAGGGCAGCAACACCTAAGCCCTGGCGCCTCCCTCTCCCTCCCATGACACATCTCCCTCCTCCCGCAGCGCTTGGCGAAGCCCTGTTGGAATCCCGCTACTTCCACCACCACGCCGTCGTGCTGCTGGATCTCCATCAACCTCTACTTCCCCCTTGCTGGATCAAGAAGGAGGAGATGTCGCTGCTCCGTAGGTGTGTTGAACGCAGATGTGTCGTCCGTTCGGCGCTAGGATCATCGGTGATTTGGATCACGACGAGTATGACTCCATCAACCCCGTTCTCTTGAACGCTTCCGCGCGCGATCTACAAGGGTATGTAGATGCACTCTCCTTCCCCTCGTTGCTGGTTTCTCCATAGATAGATCTTGGTGACACGTAGGAAAATTTTGAATTTCTGCTACGTTCCCCAACATACCTATCATCTATGCCTACCTTGGTTGCACCCAAACCCCAAGAGCCGTTGTTCCTATACTTGGCAGCAATGAACCAAGTAGTCAATGCGGCCTTGGTAGCACAGTGAGAAGTGGATGAGGCGGAAAGTGGGCAGATAACGACAGAGTCAGAAAAGGATCAGAACAACAATGAGCACGACAACGAGAGAAACCCCAAGGACACGGCAAGGAAGAAAGTGGTGCAGCACCCAGTGTACTTCGTCAGCTCCTTGTTACAAGGGGCTAGATTGAGGTACTTTGGCATGCAAAAGTTGATATTTGGTCTCATTATGTGTAACATCCCAAATTTTCAATTTGGATTGTTATGCATTAGATCATCATTGCAAATCATATTTTATTTGCTTTTTGGTTGATCCTAGAAATCCTACGCAACTCAAGGACCTACGGAGAGAGTTGGGGATCTCGTTATTTTCATATTTGAGGTTTTCTCGAATTATGAAAAGAGGATCCTTTGATTTTAATTATTTTTCTCTGAATTATTTCTTTTATTAAAAATGAAAGAAAGAGGATAAAATGACTTCCTAAAAATAAAGAAATATCAGAGATTTAAAATTAAAATCAAATAAGGTTTTTGTTTTGGAGTTTTTCGCTGTTTTATTTGAATTTAGGAAAAATGCGCGTTTTTCAAAATTGCTTTTAGGCCCCAAATAAATGTTCACTTTGTCCGGCTTGATTTTAGAAGTCGGAGAAAATTTATTTCGGGATTTTGGGAGTCCGTTTAGTATTTCTTTTCTTTCTTTTTCTGCACGTCATATTGTTTAAAAAAAAGAGTCGACCGACTTAGGGCCGTACTCGGCCAGGACTTCTTGGGCCAGGCCTTTATAAGCCGCCGCCCCGAGCCCGTTACCGCCATCCCACCCAAAAATCCTAACCCTAGCCGCCACCCGCCGCCGCCGCCGCCCCAAGCCGCACGAACCGCCGCCCGCGCTGCCGCCACGCGCTGCCCGCGCTGGAGCCCGCCGCCGCCGCCGCCAACGCTACCGCCCGCGCCGCCTCGCCGCAGCTCGCCGCCGCCCAGCCGGACCTCCCGCCACCGCCGACTCGCCGAATCCCGCCGGAGTTCGAGGTAGCCGCCGGTTTTTTTAAAAAACTGATCAATTTTATTTCGTAAACCCTAGATTCTTTTTTTTCTAGATCCGGTTCGGTTTATTTTCTTCGGTTTAGTTATTTAGCGAACGGCCACTTTTACATTCATTTTTACGAACAGTTTTAGTCATTTAGCCGCAGACAATGAATGTTCGTTCGTTAGCCTGTTCGTTGTTTTCTATTTCTCGGATTTTCTGCGATTATTTCTGATCGCGATTTCTGATCCGATTTTCGTTTTAGTTTAACTTTTCGCTCGTTTATCGGAATCAGGCAATTCAAGCGCCTAAAGTTTCATCTCAAAACCCTCTTTCCGTTTAACCAACTCAAACAAGTTTTTGCTTCTGTAAAATTTGACTTACATCCAGATTAGTAAACGAAGCTTGTTTCTTTCACCGTTTGCCTTTCGTCGCTTCATTTGATTTGTTTCTTTTTGCAAACCGGAGTTCTTCAGTTGAGCTTTCTGGTTAGATCTCTTATTTGAGTTTTACCTGTGCATTAGATGAGTACTTATCGTATGCTTGTTTGTTTGTTTTTTTGCGTTAGAGTACCCGGAGTGCGCCGCTTGCTACTTCGAATCTCTAGGTTTCGCGGATCCTCAGCAAGGCAAGTAACACTTTGATCATACCTCTTACTACCCAGTTTTATTGCATTAGATCAATCCTCAAACATTGCGTAATTAGGATCTAATTAAATTGTGGGTTGGGAAGTAGATGAGGTAGCACCTATTACCTGTTTTATTATCAAACCCTGGGAGTTACTTCTACGTTTGCTTATTGCCATGCTATGCTAGTAGACGTGGATTGGGTGAGTGTATCCATGACATATGTGAGATTGTTAATTAACGGTTTATTTAAGGTGGCAACTTTAACACACATCTGGGTGGATTGAGGCACCTGGGTATTCCAGCGATTGCCTGTTTTTCTTTATGGACCGCCACCCAGGCTCAAAGGGATCATGAGATTATTCATGCTAGAAACGTCCGTGTGCAGCCACAAGCTACTATGGGATCTAGCATAGTTGATTAAGTCGTGTGAACTCTTACAGTGGTAGACAAGCAGATGTAGGGGAAAGTAGGTGTAACGGTCTACCCAATCGTAAGGTGCTAGCGCTTCTGAAAGACTATGTCTCGGTCATCCATTTCTCAAACACCATGTAGTGCGAGAATCCCAACGGAGGAGATCGAGTCTTGTGGGTAAAAGTGCGCAAACGTCTGCAGAGTGTATAAACTAATCATGGTTAGCCGTGTCCCCGGTTATGGACATCTTGAGTATCTAGTACCTGGATTATCATGTGAATCTCATCATGTGACTTTAATTAATTTTGTTGGGTTTTAATGATGATGTTTAATTGGGATTGAGAGGGTGTCTATGCTCTCAATGTTTAACAACTACCATGATAGTTAAATAAAATTTATTCCTTTGTAGTAGGGAAAAATTGGCTTTACGCAAAACTGTAACCATAGAGCTTTCCACCGGCCATATATGCATGTAGTATAGCCTATTTCTGCTCATTACTCTCTATGTGTTACTTTGCCAGCATATTCCATGTGCTGACCCGTTTTTGGGATGCAACGTTCATGTTGCAGACTTTTCAAACGATGAGTAAAGAGCTTTAGGTCATGGTTCTATACTCAGTGATGCCGTTGGAGTTGATGGACTCACTTATCTTCCAAGCCTTCCGCTGTTATCGTAATTAGATGGCCTTAAGCCATATTTCTTGTAATAAGTTCTCTTATGAGACACTCGTTGTAATAAGTGTGTGATTGCTACTCTGTTATAAATCCTTCAAGTACTGTGTGTGTCAGCATTACTGATCCAGGGATGACACTGAAGCACAGAGATCAGACCGTTTGAGGTCTGGTCGCTACAAGATGGTATCAGAGCACACACTGATTGTAGGACACGACCACTAAGATAAAGACCTAGATCACTACTCACTCTTCTCATTTCTGACTCCTCATATTTTCTACTCTTTTAGGATGGCGGATGCAAGGAACAAGTTCACACAGCCGGATGAAGATACACCCTTTGGACGCCACCTGAAGGAAGTCACTAAGTACCTGAACATCGGAGTACCAAGCTTCACCGGGACCTACAACACCACTTTACCCGAGGAGGAGCACTGGATGATTCAAGTTCAAGTTCCAGGAAGGACGTTCATGCCAGTCACCGAGCCCATAGAGTTTTCCTTTGATGCACCAACCTGGAGTATAGGAAATAGCATGGCAGCCCACATCGCCATGGGACGTATTGGAGAAGTTTATCGCGATGATCTCAAGGATACTATCTACCAGATTTGTGGGTGCCGAGATGAACACTGGGAAATGATCAGCACCAAGAAGTATAGATCAATCGCAGCTTTTATCCAGGAGTTAAACTACCATATTCGACGTCAGGAGAACCAGATGTGCGCAGACATGATAGATCTGAAGAAGGAAATGACAAGAATCACAGAGCTGGAGGAAGAACTCAAGGCTACATGTGAAGATTATGAGGAGGAAATCGTCGTACTAGTGGAGAAGAATGACGACATGATTAAGAAGATCGGAATTTTCATGGGAGACCCTACACCAGTAGAAGAAGACGAAGAACCCAAGGAGATTCGCCCAGAAGACTACATCACCATCGACGACACCGACTCTGACCTGAGCGATGATGACTACGTTGACGAAGCTGGATCAGATATCATGGAGTCTGCAACCGAGGAAATAGAGTAGTCCGAGCACTTTCGCGATAGTTCTAGATCGATTGTATGCCCTTGATTGATTGAGTGAAAATGTTTGTGTTTGTCTCATGTGCATATGGGTAGTGCTTTCTCATTAGACCTCATTCTATTCTAATCTCTCCCCTCTAAACCCATCAGATGCCTCTGAGACGTGACAATGGATTTGCATTTCCACTGAAGCTCACTCAGTTGATCCAGCAGCAGAATGCGTTGATGCAGTTGCTAGTCCAGAATCAGAATCAAGGGAACAACAACAACAACCCACCACCACCACCACCACCTGTTGATCACTTAACCCGTTTCCTTAGACTGAATCCGCCGGTGTTCTCTAGTAGCACTGAGCCTGTAGTAGCAGATGATTGGCTCCGCAAGATTGAAAGGGAGTTAACCACTACAGGATGTACTGATGCTGAGAAGGTGCGCTTTGCCGCACATCAGTTGGATGGACCAGCAGCATCATGGTGGGAGAATTACACTGTCACCTACCCTATAGCCACGGTGACATGGGACCAATTTCAGCAGGCTTTCCGTACTGCCCATGTGTCAGCAGGAGCTATGGCCATGAAGAAGCGTGAGTTTCGCAACTTGCGCCAAGGAGGACGGACAGTTGGCCAATACGTGGATGACTTTAGTAAGTTAGCACGTTATGCCTCGGATGACGTTGCTACGGATGCAGCTAAGCAGGAGAAGTTTCTGGAAGGACTGAATGATGAGTTGAGCATGCAGTTGATGGTAGCAACCTTCAACAACTACCAGGAACTGGTAGATCGTGCTCATATGATTGAAGGGAAGCAGCAGCAGATTGAGAACTGCAAGAGGAAGTATGGACAAGGGAAGTACAATTCAGGAGCTTAGCAGAAGCCACCTTTTACCCCGAAAACGGGAGGACATTTTCAGCATACCCATGGAGGAGGGAGTTCGCATAATCATAATGGACCCAAGAACGATAATGGCAATGGGGGAAGCAACGTTCAGAACCGTACAAACCCATCAACCGCAGCCAAGAGAGACCTGAGCCAAGTCACTTGTTATAAGTGTCAGAAGATCGGACATTATGCCAATGAATGTCCTGAAACCCAGAATGGAAATGGCAATGGAAGCTCTGGGAAGAGGCCGAACCCTTTCAATAGGGGGCAGGTGAACTACGTTAACGTGGAAGAGGTTGAAGCCCAGCCAGATGCAGTAATCGGTAAGTTTTTGGTTAAGTCTTTTACTGCAATCGTTCTTTTCGATACTGGTGCATCGCATTCATACATATCAAGGTGATTCATGGATAAGTATAAAATGCCCACCAAGGTTCTTAGAACACTATGTTAGTAAGCTCACCAGGAGCGGAGTATATGGCCAGTAAAGGATGTTTTGAAGTGCCATTGAGTATAGGTAGGCGTGTGTTTCCCTCGAATTTAATCATTTTGGAATCGCAACGTTTGGATGTAATTCTGGGTATGGATTGGCTATCAATGTATGGAGGAAACATCGATTGCGCCAGTAAGTCGATTTTGCTTACCACCCCAGAAGGGAGAAGGATCAAGTATATATCACGGCATGTGCAGATTAGGACACAAGTAAATTCCCTAACAGGAGTTGTATAGGAGGAACTACCGGTGGTAAAGGATTTTCCGGATGTATTTCCAGAAGAGTTGCCATGCATGCCACCGGATAGGGACATTGAGTTTTTGATTGAGCTTTTGCCAGGCATAGGACCAATATCTAAGAGACCGTATAGAATGCCTGCAAAGGATTTGGAGGAGATTAAGAAGCAGATTAAGGAGTTACTGGATAAGGTATATATTCGCCCAAGTTCATCACCTTGGGGATCACCAGTACTTCTACTGGAAAAGAAGGATGGATCGTTAAGGATGGTTGTTGATTATCGAGGATTGAATGAAGTGACGATCAAGAATAAGTACCCACTGCCGATGATCAATGATCTGTTTGACCAATTGCAAGGAGCCAAGGTATTTTCCAAGATCGATTTGCGATCAGGATACCACCAGTTGAAGATTCAAGAGCAGGACATACCTAAGACAGCTTTTACTACGAGGTACGGGCTGTATGAGTATACCGTTATGTCATTTGGTCTGACTAACGCACCTGCTTATTTTATGAACATGATGAACAAAGTGTTTATGGAGTTTTTCGATAAGTTCGTCGTAGTATTCATTGATGATGTACTGGTTTACTCGAAGAACGAAGAAGAACATAATGAACATTTGTGTCTGGTACTTGGTAAGCTCAGAGAACATCAGTTATACGCCAAGTTTAGCAAATGTGAGTTTTGGTTGAAGGAAGTTGGATTCCTCGGACATGTTATATCCGGAGAAGGAATAGTTGTAGATCCCACCAAGGTTGTCACTCTGACAAATTGGGAAGCCCCAACAATAGTTGGAGAGATCCGGAGTTTTCTTGGACTCGTAGGATACTACCGGAGATTCATTGAAAATTTCTCGAAGATTGCAAAACCTATGACGGAGTTGTTGAAGAAGGATACCAAGTTCAATTGGACTGAGGAATGTGAGGCCAGTTTCCAGGAGTTGAATAAACGTTTGGTTACCTCGCTAGTGTTGATTTTACCAGATCAGCGCAAGGATTATGAGGTGTATTGCGACGCTTCACGTCGAGGACTTGGAGCAGTGCTTATGCAGGAGGGAAGAGTTGTTTCATATGCCTCACGACAGCTTAAGCCCCATGAGTTGACTACACATGATTTGGAGTTAGTAGCCGTAGTGCACGCATTGAAGACATGGAGACATTTTCTCATCGGAAACCATTATGAGGTGTACATGGATCACAAGAGTTTGAAGTACATCTTCATGTAGAAGGAGTTGAATCTCAGGCAAAGAAGATGGTTGGAGCTCATCAAGGATTATGACATGAGGTTGCATTATGACCCCGAAAAGGCTAACGTAGTAGCTGACGCATTGAGCCGCAAGAGCCATGTCAACACACTAATGACTGGAGATTTACCAAAGGAGTTAGTCGAGGATCTTCGCGAGCTATGTTTGGAGATAGTTCCGAGAGGCTATGTAGCAGCATTGGAGATTCAGTCTACTCTGATGGATAAGATCAGAGAAGCTCAGAAGACCGACAAGGAGATTGCCACCATAAAGGAGAAGATGAGCAAGGGAAAAGTTAAAGGTTTTCGTGAGGATGAACACAATACCTTATGGTTTGAGGACCGCGTTTATGTGCCTAATGACCCGGAGATCAGGAAGCTAATTCTACAAGAGGCCCATGATTCACCGTACTCGATTCACCCAGGAAATACCAAGATGTATTTGGATTTGAAGGATACTTTCTGGTGGACCGGAATGAAGAAGGATATTGCGGAGTATGTAGCTGTTTGTGATGTATGTCAGAGAGTAAAGACAGAGCATCAAAAGCCAGCAGGATTGTTACAGCCATTGCCAATACCCGAATGGAAGTGGGGTAAGCTAGGCATGGATTTTATCACAGGATTACCCAGGACCCGCTCAGGCTATGACTCAATATGGGTTGTAGTCGATCGCTTGACAAAGGTAGCTCATTTCATCCCAGTGAAGACCACTTACACCAGTGCTAAGTTGGCAAAGATATATATGACCAGGATCGTATGTCTGCATGGAGTTCCGAGGTGCATTGTATCAGATAGAGGAACTGAGTTTACCTCAAAGTTCTGGAATCAGTTGCATGAAACTTTAGGTACCAGGCTAGAGTTCAGTACAGCTTTTCATCCGTAGACCGATGGACAGACCAAGAGAGTCAATCAGATTTTGGAGGATATGCGGAGAGCTTCTGCGCTAGATTATGGATCTAGTTGGGATGACAATTTGACATATGCGGAGTTCTCTTACAACAATAGTTATCAATCCAATTTGAAGATGGCCCCTTTTGAAGCCTTGTACGGAAGAAGGTGCAGAACACCATTGTCGTGGGACGAAGTTGGAAACCGCCAGCTGTTTGGACCAGATTTGATTAAGGAGTCTGAACAGAAAATGAAGTTGATTCGCGATAGGCTCAAGATAGCCCAGTCCAGGCAAAAGAGCTGTGCAGATTCTAAATGCAAGAAGACAGTTTACGAAGCCGGAGACAGAGTTTATCTTCGTGTATCCCCACTTCGAGGAGTTAAGCATTTTCGAGTTAAGGGAAAATTAGCGCCACGTTTTGTGGGACCATACAAAGTTTTGGAGCGTATGGGAGAAGTTGCTTACAAGTTGGAGTTGCCCGACGGATTGTCGGGAGTTCACGACGTGTTCCACGTTTCCCAACTGAAGAAGTGCCACGCAGAGATGGCGGATATACCGCTGAGAGATACAGTGCCGCTGGAAGCAATTCGGTTGGATAGTGATTTGACCTACGAGGAGAAACCAGTCAAGATACTCGAGTTTGCCAGCCGAGTTACCCGCAACAAGGTTAACAGGTTTTGTAAAGTTTAGTGGAGTCACCACACCGAGGATGAAGCTACCTGGGAGCGAGAGGAAGATCTGCTGAAGGACCACCCTCACATATTTTCTAGCCAACCCGAATCTCGAGGGCGAGATTCATCTTAAGGGGGGTAGGTTTGTAACATCCCAAATTTTCAATTTGGAATGTTATACATTAGATCATCATTGCATATCATATTTTATTTGCTTTTTGGTTGATCCAAGAAATCCTACGCAACTCAAGGACCTACAAAGAGAGTTGGGGATCTCGTTATTTTCATATTTGAGGTTTTCTCGAATTATGAAAACAGGATCGTTTGATTTTAATTATTTTTCTATGAATTATTGCTTTTATTAAAAAATGAAAGAGAGAGGATAAAATGACTTCCTGAAAATAAAGAAATATCAGAGATTTAATATTAAAATCAAATAAGGTTTTTGTTTTGGAGTTTTTCGCTGTTTTATTTAAATTTAGGAAAAATGCGCATTTTACAAAATTGCATTTAGGCCCCAAATAAATGTTCACTTTGTCCGGCTTGATTTAAGAAGTCGGGGAAAATTTATTTCGGGATTTTTGGAGTCTGTTTAGTATTCCTTTTCTTTCTTTTTCTGCACATCATAGTATTTAAAAAAAAGAGTCGACTGACTTAGGGTCGTACTCGGGGAGGACTTCTCGGGCCAGGCCTTTATAAGCCGCCGCCCCGAGCCCGTTACCGCCGCCCCACCCGAAAACCCTAACCCTAGCCACCACCCGCCTCCGCCGCCGCCCCGCGCTGCCGCCCGCGCCGCCTCGCCGGAGCTCGCCGCCGCCGACTCGCCGGATCCCACTGGAGTTCGAGGTAGCCGACGGTTTTTTTAAAAAAACCGATCGGTTTTATTTCGTAAAACCTAGATTCGTTTTTTTCTAGATCCGGTTTGGTTTATTTTCTTCAGTTTAGTTATTTAGCGAACGACCGCTTTTATGTTCGTTTTTAAGAACGGTTTTCGTCGTTTAGCCGCAGACAGCGAACGTTCATTTTCTAGCCTGTTCGTCCTTTTTCTTTTTCTCGGATTTTCCGCGATTATTTCTGATCGCGATATTTGATCCGATTTTCGTTTTAGTTTGACTTTTCGCTCGTTTATCGGAATCAGACGATTCAAGGGCCTAGAGTTTCGTCTCGAAACCCTCTTTCCGTTTAACCAACTCAAACAAGTTTTTGGTTCTGTAAAATTTGACATAGATCCAGATTAGTAAACAAAGCTTGTTTCTTTCGCCGTTTGCCTATCGTCGCTTCGTTTGATTTGTTTCTTTTTGCAAATCGGAGTTCTTAAGTTGAGCTTTCCGGTTAGATCTCTTATTTGAGTTTTAACTATGCATTAGATGAGTACTTATTGTATGCTTGTTTGTTTGTTTGCGTTAGAGTACCCGGAGTGCGCCGGTTGCTACTTCGAATCTCTAGGTTTCGTGGATCATCAACAAGGCAAGTAACACTTTGATCATACCTCTTACTACCCAGTTTTATTGCATTTGATCAATCCTCAAACATTGCATGATTAGGATCTAATTAAATTGTGGGTTGGGAAGTAGATGGGGTAGCACCTATTACCTGTTTTATTATCAAACCCTGGGAGTTACTTCTATGTTTGCTTATTGCCATGCTATGCTAGTAGACATGGATTGGGTGAGTGTATCCATGACAGATGTGAGATTGTTAATTAATGGTTTATTTAAGGTGGCAACTTTAACACACATCTGGGTGGACTGAGGCACCTGGGTTTTCCAGCGATTGCCTATTTTTCTTTATGGACCGCCACCCAGGCTCAAAGGGATGATGAGATTATTCATGCTGGAAACTTCCGTGTGTTTGAAGTACTCAGATTTTGTATTCAGAACACTATTCGGCTGATTACGCCCCCAAGATGGCCTCATATGAGAAACGTTTCTACACGGGTTGTCTTCGTCTTGTCACAATGATCGATTTCGATATAAAAAACGTCTAAATCAGAGTTCATATGCAAAAGTTGGAGCCAAAACAGTGTGCTTCATAAGTTTGCCCCGGAAGTTTCCGGCAAACTTCCACGGAGGTTCCACGCTAAACAGAAAGTTTGCACACGGTTCGCCCTGAAAGCTGGAATTTCGACATTATTTACAGATTTGCGGGCCAGGATTCAATCTCAAGATGACCTCGGATACAAAAGTGATCAAGTAAATAGTTTTTCTCCATTGCAAGATCTAAAACTTTGCTTTTTGGACCATCGCGATATGAGGCCATGTGCGACCCGCAGGAGCTGTACAAGAGGCTACTTTATGTAATTTTAGCCCAGAAGTTTCGGGCTGATCGGAAGTTCCGGCCCTCATAGTCCGAGGTAGGTTAACTTTTGATGTTTTGGATGGGATTTCAGTCCTTTTCTTGTACAGAAAGTCCAGCCGCCTCATATATATGTAAGGGGTGATGGCCGATTGAATAACAACACATAATAGACAAATCAAACTATCATCTTTTACCTTTACTTTTATCTTCTCCCTTGTTCTTTGTCACATCCCTAGTTCTGGTCTGACCTAGGCCAGCTTCCATGTGTTGCATCATGTTTAAATTCTTTTGAATTTGAAATGGGGTTTGATCAAACCCTAGCACCTCTCTAAAAATACTAGGTTCAAACTTAAATCATTTTCAGTGAACCCAAAATGCCTTTCGAAAATGTTCATGATTTCTGATAAAGGAGAAAACCTCTGCCAAAAATGATGAACATATTTCTAGGTCATTCCTCGATTTTTGAATTAAATCATATTGTATTTGACTTTGAGCATTTAAACACTATAAATAATTTAAATGCTCAAATAATGTTCGAACTATTTGTGGGCCACTGAATTAATTCAGAAAGTGCTCAGGAATATTTTCAGGATTTATGAAATTGATTTGGTATTTTAAACTAAATCAAAACAAACCTGCAAAATAGAAAAACAGAAAGAATTAGGAAAGCCACAGAGAGAGGGACTAACCTGGATGGCCCAGCACTATGCAGCCCGCTGGCCCACAGTGCTAGTCACCACTAACCTTGCGCCAGAAGGACGCCGCGCGCCAGCACACGCCCGAGCCACCTCCAGCTTCCGCCGCTTCTGGAGCCAGCCCCGAGTGCCACACACTCCCTCTCGACCCCCTCGCTCTCTCCCTGGACCCCCTCCCCCTCCTCTGCTCCCTACCATAGCACCACCCGAGCGCGTTCGCCGCCGCCACTCACCGTAGCCATGGCCACCACCTGTCCCACGCCCCCTGGAGCTTCCCACGAGCTCCGCCTCGTTCCTCTCTTCCTCCTCACCGAGCCTCCCGATGCCGGAAGCCTCGAAAACATCGCCGGCATCATCGTGTTCACCTTCAGGCACCAAAGATCGTCGCCGCCGACTCGTCGTCCACAGGACTTCCTCGAGCATGCTAGCCATCCCTACGGCACCGCTGTGAGCCCCCGAGCGTTTTCCCCCTCCCCCCGCAGTCAATCCCCTCCTCTAGCCAGCATAGCCACCCGAGGTGAGAGCTCCATGTCGCCGGCCATGGTGCCGCCATGGCTAGAGCCCGAACCAGCCGCTCCCGCACGCGTCGTCGTCCTCCTCACCTCTCAGGAGCCCGTAGCCGCCACCAGATCCTTCCCACGTGCCCTACAGCCACTGCCCAAGCTCACCCGAGCTTCGGCAGCCGCCGCGAGCTCGTCTCCGTCGAGTACAGCGCACCCCAGCCGCTGCTGCCTACTCCGTTGGATGCGTACGAGCAAGGGCTCCCTCCTGGTGGTCACACCGCACCTAACCGCAGCCCCTAGCGCCGCCCAGCTGCAGCTCCGCCGTGCAGAATGGTCGCCGCCGGCCAAAGTCCGGCGATGATGACATGGCTCCGTCATTAGAGGCTAATCCCTTAATTAGCCACCTCATAGCCACTGATAGTGGGCCCTACCACAGGGTCAAACCCAATCAGCGTTGGTTTTGACCGGGGTTAGTCCTCGTGTCACTGACGTGTGGTCCCCACACGTCAGGTTTGACCTAGACAGCCCCGTTGACCCGCTGACATCGGCATGTGGTCATGCTCACACAGTAACATTTTCTGGGATTTTAAATGAATCAGAAATGATTTATTTATTTCAGAAAATAGCCAAAACTTCTAAAATTCATAGAAAATCAACCGTAACTCTAAATGAAATAATTTATATATGAAAAATGATCGGAAAAATTCAAGGAACCCATCTGTACCATTTCCATGCATGTTTGAACAATGTTTATCCTCTATTTTGGACAAAACAAATAAAGGGTATTTAAATAATCATATATGGAGTTGGAATTTGAATCATGTATCCAAACCAACTACATTTAAATCATAGCTAGATGCATTAGCTCAAATCATAGCATATTGCCATGTCATGATCATGCATCATATTTTGGCATTGCATTGATTGTGTTCTTTCTCAGTTGCCGGTGTTTTCCCCCTCTCGGTAGACGTGTACCGACGACGAGAACGATGACACTGATCAAGTGTGTTCCTCTTCAGAAGTGTCAGGCAAGCAAAAAACCCCTTGTTCATTCCGATACAATCCCACTCTCTTGCTCCTGCTCTCTTTTACTTCATTAGGGCAACAACGATTCAACTGTTACATGCTGCAGTAGTTGAACCCCTTTCCTCTGCATGACCTGTCATTGCCACAGTAAATAGATGAAACCCACTAGCATGAGTAGGAATTGTTTGAGCCCTGATGTGCCTACTCATTCATGCTTGTTGTCATGCCTGCTACTGCTTAGAGTTGAGTCAGGTCTGATTCATCGGGAATGAATTGGAACGTGGTGAACATGTCCTACCATTGAGAGCTAAGTGTGTGAACATGATTTGGTAAAGGTAGCGGTGAGAGGCCATGTAGGAGTACATGATGGGTTGTCTCATTGCAGCCGTTCTCAGGAACTGAGTTCTGTGTTTGTGATCCATGAACAGTTACTACGACACATTGGGTTCCGGTAACTCGGCCCCTCTTGGCTTATTAATCAACTCGATCTCTGTCCAGGAGTTGCAACTAGTTTCTGGTGTTTGTAGGTAGTGTTAGTAGTCTACCAAGTGGCACCCGGTACAATTGGGCTTGGGACAGACTAGGCATAGTGGCACGGTGTACCAAGTGGCACTCGGATGGTGGGCTTGGGAACCCTGCACACATCATTTGGGGCTGTGAGCGACACCCCGGCCGGATCTCCTTGCGGATGGAACCCGAATAGGCGATAAACATGGACGAGAGACTTGTGTGGTTAGTCAGGTCGTGGCCGACTCCCTCGCCAGGCTTCCGCTTGAAGGTTGCCGAGGTACACGACGTGTACATGGTGGTAAGTGGCGAGAGCGTGTGTGAAGAAGTACACCCCTGCAGGGTTATCATTATCTATTCGAATAGCTGGATTCCTCAGATATGGAAACTTGGACCCCTTGCATAGTTCATAGACAAGTGAAAGTGGATACTCTAAAATGCGCAAGATAAGCATGAGTGCTATGGATGGCGTTCTCATAGGGAGACGGGAGCAGATCCATAGTGATGTATTGATTTGGTGAATATGTGGACTCGTGTGTGCCACCTCAAAGAGTTATTTGCAGTAGTAGTTCAGGTTAGCCATTGAGTCAAAGCTGACTTGCTGCAGTTAAACTCCACCACCCCCTTTGTTGATACCGATGCATAGTTCTGATGTAAGTCTTGTTGGGTACATTTGTACTCATGTTTGCTTATTTTATGTTTTGCAAAGAGACGTCAGTCTCGCTAGTAGTTCCGTGTGGACTTCGACGTTTAGCTTGATACCTCAGCTACGAACTTGTGCCCTCGGCAGGATCAGGTAGATAGTCAGGCTTCTCAGCCTTTTTCATTTGTAGAAGTCTGTACTCACACATGTTAAGCTTCCGCATGTGCTTTGACTTGTATGCTCTAAATGTTGGGTCATGAGACCCATGTTTGTAATATCTGGCTCTTCGGAGCCTAATGAATAAAATACTTGAGTTGTAGAGTCATGTTGTGATGCCTTGTTGTATCTGCACATAGCGAGCATATTGTGTGTATGTTATTGAAATGCTTGGTATGTGTGGGATCTGACTATCTAGTTGTTTATCCTTGGTAGCCTCTCTTATCAGGAAATGTCTCCTAGTGCTTCCACTAAGCCATGGTAGCCTGCTACAGCCCGGATTACCAAAGTCCTGCTAGCCCAGTTGCTACTGCTCCAGAACACTTAGGCTAGCCGGCATGTGTCCTTCTTCGTTCCTGTGTCTGTCCCTCCAGGGAAATGTCATGCGGTGATCCTTTAATTCCTTGTAGCTTGCTACGACTTAGGATTCACTCGATGTTGATCGACACATTCGTTGCTTGGTCATGTATGCATGTTCCTGTAAGTTAGTGCCACTTTGGGTTCACGACTAGCCATGTCAGCCCGGGTTCTCTGTCATATGGATGCTAGCGACACTATCATATACGTGAGCCAAAAGGCGCAAACGGTCCCCGGCCATGGTAAGGCGACACCCGTGGGGATACCGTGCGTGAGGCCGCAAAGTGATATGAGGTGTTACAGGCTAGGTCGGTGTGACTTAGAATCGGGGTACTGACAGCCTTTGGTATCAGAGCCTGACTACCTGTAGGATTACCAAGTCAACTGGTCAAAGTTGAGTCTAGAAATGCTTTAGTTATATAAGGCAATTGATTGTGGAAGGGAATGTAAGGCTCTTTTTACTCCTTTACCTTATGCCCTTCTGATCTGAGTCTCCCTCTTCTTTTCTATGGGGATTAAGAACTAGGATTCTCATCTCTATCAGGTTCACGTGTTACTAGTCCGTAGGCTTATAGGATTGTTGGTTTCAAGCATTAGTTCAGTTCCTACTACTTCTGTATGTTCATAGCTGGCCTCAGAACCTTTATATTGTGATGTTGAGTGGTTATGCCACCATTTTGCAGGATGTCTCAAATCTTTTTGAGCATTTACAGCCGTTATGCTGTCCGAGTCATCCCAGGTTTCGGAATAATCTGATGCATTTGCAAATCCCTTCTTTCCATTATCGATGTTTCCTTGGGCCAGATTATGCACACTAATCGGTCCGTCGAGGTACTCCGTTGCCTCGACATATATGTTGGAGCTATTATTATGACACTAGGTGTCTTAGAGAATCACCTAGTAATCTAGCCATGTTTTGTGTTCATAGTGTGATGATTCTGGCCATTATTCTTGAAAGCATCCCGTGATGCTACTTAGTAGTAGGTATTCTACTCCTGGGTTTTTGAGCCCAAAATTCACCCTACTTACTTCATGTTGATAGTGTTTGCTAGTTCCTTTAGGATATTAGTAACCTTTGTGATAGTCCTCAAGGTCCGTGTAAATCCTTCTTCCAATACCATGCACTACTTATGGTAGAAGTTCCTTGTTGAACCAAACATCACAATAAGAGTGCTCTTGATGAGTTCTCCATTTTGCATTGTGAGTCTGCCAGTTCTACCTTTCTTCATGGGTTATCCGGAAGAAATGTTGAGCTTTGCTCGACATACTAATCTATGCATCCACAACTCAGAAAGATATATGTTCCTTGAGTTGTTACTCTTCACTTTTATCCTGACCATTGTCTATTAATCGATAGTCTAGAGTATGGGTGCATTCGTTCATCGATGCCTACTATTCTTGTGGTCCGTCAAGCCATCCTATTCAGAATGACTAGGAGAAACAAACTCCAGTACCTCGTCCATTTCCAGGATTGGGTCAAAGTAGTTGTGCTCTGCAGATCAAATGCCAATCCAGCTTTTGCTCTATTCTAACCTGGAGTATTACCCTCTTTATGTCAAGAATGCCATGAGAATTGCACCACCTCTTATGAATTCTTGACGCAGTGATACTTCTCTCCATCATTATTCATACCTCGGTCCCGTGTTGTTGTAACCGGAATGCCGACAAGTGAATCATGATGTGTGAAATCAATACTCCTAGCAACTGCGTTGCTTGGTAGTTAAAGGACAATATTCTCATCCTTAGTGTGTTGGTTATTGAATCACCATCCTAGGACTGATCGTGCTACCTAGTCCATTTCTGTTGGCGCACTCTTCAATCGATGAGTTAGGATTTTGTCAAACCCTTGCTCTATTGATCACATCGTCTTGCCTTGAAAAGCAAGATTGTTCTCAACCTTAGTAACATATCGGTGGTTCGTGAATTTCCGAATATCTTCTCGGAAGTGTTACCAGGTTGTCACTTGACCGCTATGTTGAGTTTGTGATCAAGTTGGATTCTTGTAAACCACTCCTTCTCCAAGGATCCGTGTTGGATACCCCTGAGCTAGTCGGTTAAGCTAAACAATAACTTGGAGAGTAGGAAGATAAAAGCTTGCCTAACTTAGTTTGTTCCAAAGGGATATCCTTGTGTTTGTGTGTGTTAGTTGAAGAAAGACGATATCTTCATCAGTTGGTCCTCGTGATAAGTTATTGGATCTATTGTCTTGTCTAAACTTTGATTTGAGTGTGGGCTATCCTCAAAACAAATCAGAACCAACGATGTTCGTAATGTTGTCTTACTCGTGGTTGATCCCTCGGCCATACACCATTACATCCTTTGGTCTGACCAATGCTATCACCGTGTTCACTTAATTATGGAATTCCATCTATATGGAAGCCTGGATGGTTTGTTGTTGAGCACATTGACAACAATTTCATCTTGTCCATGATTCAAGTTGAACGTGTAAATTAGTGTTGGAAACTTTGTAAGCAATGCTTCGTGTTCCGTTCATGAAGCTTATGCTTGGATGGAAGAAGTGACTTCCTCGAATTCATGCGCATTCTATGCAAGTTGCTGCTGTGAATAAGAGAAAGATTGTTTTTGCTTCCTCTAGAATCATCCCAAGTTAGTCACGCATGTGCGAAGTACTCTATGGTTTGATAGGTTGGCCGCCTCCATTCTATATGTGTTTCCTAGCACACCAAGCCACTGAATGACTTGTTCAAGGAGAAGAAGTTCCTTCTTAAGAGCATGCCTTATGCAAGGACTTTGATATCCTCGACGATGGTTCCCCACCTGAAATCGGTAGTGTTTTATTGTAAGACTACTACGTGGTCATGCTTGTCTGGGACAGCATGTTCACATGTGTTTAGCAGAACTAGCTCATGTTTTGGAGCTTACTACCATAGTCTGTTTCCCGAGAATATCGCAACGTCATCTCATAGAATTGTGTTGCGAACTTTCCTTCCAGACATGACGAGTCTGGAATATTCTGACACCAACCCGATCTGAATCTTAGGCAGATATGATGGTTGGAACATTCTCGACATTTGCATTTTGTTCCCAGCTTGCACCGCCACGGTGCCATTCTACCATGAACTGGCTCTCAATAATGGTTTAGGATCATCTTCAAAGTGGGCTTACCTTGGGTCCTAGTCATTCTCAATGATAAGCAGAAATCATCCATTGCGTTGTCTTCAAAAGGTAGTCCACATCGTCCAATCTAGTCCGGGTATGCCATCCTTCGTACTCCGCCAGACCATTGTTTTGATTTGCCTTAGGCTGGTATAAAAGTTTCAATGATCTAGATATCAAAAGTAATTCTTTTTTCCAATTAAGGGAGTAATTCCACGAGTCACCTTCCCTGAGGTACTCCGTTATGGAATCATGACAATTTTCCCTCGCTACTTTGAAGTCCTCATCAACTTGTTCTTCCGTCCTTTCTAAGGTGTGCTTTGCCTCTCAACTCAGGAGATGTCTCTACGTCTCCTCCCATGAGTTGATCTTGTGATTGTTAAGATGATCCATCACTATGGAGTTGTCTCTGTCCTCGTGTTTGATGAAGAACTCGAAAGCAGAGTTGTCAAGACCAAGGTGATGCGAGGAATCGATGTTCCTATGAGTTGCAAGTTGGATCATGAAGATCGTGTTAGTTTGGTGTCCCCTCTGTCATCTTACCCTACGCTTGAATCTCGGGACGAGATTCTTGTTTAGTGGCGGTGAGTTGTCACATCCCTAGTTCTGGTCTGACCTAGGCTAGCTTCCATGTGTTGCATCATTTTTAAATTCTTTTGAATTTGAAATGGGGATTGATCAAACCCTAGCACCTCTCTAAAAATACTAGGTTCAAACATAAATCATTTTCAATGAACCCAAAATTCCCTTTGAAAATGTTCATGATTTCTGATAAAGGTGAAAACCTGTGCCAAAAATGATGAACATATTTCTAGGTCATTCCTGGATTTTTGAATTAAATCATATTGTATTTGACTTTGAGCATTTAAACACTATAAATAATTTAAATGCTCAAATAATGTTGGAACTATTTGTGGGCCACTGAATTATTTCAGAAAGTGCTCAGGAATATTTTCAGGATTTATGAAATTGATTTGGTATTTTAAACTAAATTAAAACAAACCTGGAAAATAGAAAAACAGAAAGAATTAGGAAAGGCAGAGAGAGAGGGACTAACCTGGACGGCCCAGCACTGTGCAGCCCGCTGGCCCACAGTGCTAGTCACCACTAACCTTGCGCCAGAAGGACGCCGCGCGCGGGGTCGCCGCGCGCCAGCACGCGCCCGAGCCACCTCCTGCTTCCGCCGCTTCTGGAGCCAGCCCCGAGTGCCACGCACTCCCTCTTGACCCCCTCGCTCTCTCCTTGGACCCCCTCCCCCTCCTCTGCTCTCTACCGTAGCACCCCCCGAGCGCGTTCGCCACCGCCACTCGCCGTAGCCATGGCCACCACCTCTCCCATGCCCCCTCGAGCTTCCCACGAGCTCCGCCTCGTTCCTCTCTTCCTCCTCACCGAGCCTCCCAACGCCGGAAGCCCCGAAAACATCGTCGGCATCGTCGTGTTCACCGTCGGGCACCGAAGATCGCCGCCGCCGATTTGTCGTCCATAGGGCTTCCTCGAGCACGCTAGCCATCCCTACGGCACCGCTGTGAGCCCCCGAGAGTTTTCCCCCTTTTCCCACAGTCAATCCCCTCCTCTAGCCAACATAGCCACCCGAGTTGAGAGCTCCACGTCGCCGGCCATGGCGCCGCCATGGCCAGAGCCCGAACCGGCCGCTCCGCAAGCGTCGTCGTCCTCCTCACTCTCCAGGAGCCCGTAGCCGCCATCAGATCCTTCCCACGTACCCTATAGCCACCGCCCGAGTTCACCCGAGCTTCGGCCGCCACCGCGAGCTCGTCTTCGTCGAGTACAGCGCACCTCAGCCGCACCTGCCTACTCCGTTGGATGCGGACGAGCATGGGCTCCCTCCTAGTGGTCACACTACACCTAACCGCAACCCCTAGCGCTGCCCAGCTGCAGCTCCGCCGTGCGGAATGGTCGCCGCTGGCCAGAGTCCGGCGAAGATGACGTGGCTCCATCATTAGAGGCTAATCACTTAATTAGCCAACTCATAGCCACTGACACTGGGCCCTACCACAGGGTCAAACCCAATCAGCGCTGGTTTTGACCGGGATTAGTCCCCGTGTCACTGACGTGTGGTCCCCACATGTCAGGTTTGACCTAGACAGCCCCGTTGACCCACCGACATTAGCATGTGGTTATGCTGACGCAGTAACATTTTCTGGGATTTTAAATAAATCAGAAATGATTTATTTATTTCAGAAAAGAGCCAAAACTTCTAAAATTCATAGAAAATCAACGCTAACTCCAAATGAAATAATTTATATATGAAAAATGATCAGAAAAATTCACGAAACCCATCTGTACCATTTCCATGCATGTTTGAACAATGTTTGTCCTCTGTTTTGGACAAAAAAATAAAGGGCATTTAAATAATCATATATGGAGTTGGAATTTGAATCATGTATCCAAACAAACTTCATTTAAATTGTTGCTAGTTGCATTAGCTCAAATCACAGCATATTGCCATGTCATGATCATGCATCATATTTTGGCATTGCATTGATTTTGTTCTTTCTCAGTGGCCGGTGTTTGTCCCCTCTCGGTAGACGTGTGGCGATGACGAGAACGATGACACCGATTAAGTGTGTTCCTCTTCAGAAGTGTCAGGCAAGCAAAACCGCCTTATTCATTCCGATACAATCCCAGTCTCTCCCTCTTGCTCTCTTTTACTGCATTAGGACAACAACGATTCAACTGTTACATGCTGCGGTAGTTGAACCCCTTTCCTCTGGATGAGCTGTCATTGCCACAGTAAATAGATGAAACCCACTAGCATGAGTAGGAATTGTTTGAGACCTGATGAGCCTACTAATTCATGCTTGTTGTCATGCCTACTACTACTTAGAGTTGAGTCAGGTCTGATTCATCGGAATGATTTGGAACGTGGTGAACATGTCCTACCATTGAGAGCTAAGTGTGTGAACATGATTTGGTAAAGGTAGCGGTGAGAGGCCATGTAGGACTACATGGTGGGTTGTCTCATTGCAGCCGTTCTCAGGAACTGAGTTCTGTGTTTGTGATCCATGAACAGTTACTACCACACATTGGGTTCCGGTAACTTGGCCCCTCTCAGCTTATTAATCAACTCGATCTCTGTCCAGGAGTTGCAACTAGTTTCTGGTGTTTGTAGGTAGTGTTAGTAGTCTACCAAGAGGCACCCGGTACAGGTGGGCTTGGGACAGACTAGGCACAGTGGCATGGTGTACCAAGTGGCACCCAGATGGTGGGCTTGGGAACCCTGCACACATCGTTTGGGGCCGTGAGCGACACCCCGGCCGGATCTCCTTGCGGATGGAACCCGAACAAGCGATAAACATGGACGAGAGACTTGTGTGGTTAGTCCGGTCATGGCCGACTCCCTCGCCAGTCTTCTGCTTGAAGGTTGCCGAGGTACACGACGTGTACATGGTGGTAAGTGGCGAGAGCGTGTGTGAAGAAGTACACCCCTGCAGGGTTATCATTTTCTATTCGAATAGTCGGATTCCTTAGATATGGAAACTTGGACCCCTTGCATCGTTCATAGACAAGTGAAAGTGGATACTCTAAAATGCGCAAGATAAGTGTGAGTGCTATGGATGGCATTCTCATAGGGAGACGGGAGCTGATCCATAGTGGTGTATTGATATGGTGAATATGTGTACTCGTGTGCGCCACCTCAAAGAGTTATTTGCAGTAGTAATTCAGGTTAGCCACTGAGTCAAAGCTGGCTTGCTGCAGTTAAACTCCACCACCCCCTTTGTTGATACCGATGCATATGTAGCTAGTTCTGATGTAAGTCTTGCTGGGTACATTTGTACTCACGTTTGCTTATCTTATGTTTTGCAGAGAGACGTCAGTCTTGCTAGTAGTTCCGTGTGGACTTCGACGTTTAGCTTGATACCTCAGCTACGATCTTGTGGCCTCAGCAGGATCTGGTAGATAGTCAGGCTTCTCAGCCTTTTTCATTTGTAGACATCTGTACTCACACATTTTAAGCTTCCGCATGTGCTTTGACTTGTATGCACTGAATGTTGGGTCATGAGACCCATGTTTGTAATATCTGGCTCTTCGGAGCCTAATGAATAAAATACTTGAGTTGTAGAGTCATGTTGTGATGCCATGTTGTATCTGCACATATCGAGCATATTGTGTATATGTCATTGAAATGCTTGGTATGTGTGGGATCTGACTATCTAGTTGTTTATCCTCGGTAGCCTCTCTTACCGAGAAATGTCTCCTAGTGCTTCCACTGAGCCATGGTAGCCTGCTATAGCCTGGATTACCGGAGTCCGTCTATCCTAGTTGCTACTGCTCCGGAACACTTAGGCTGGCCGGCATGTGTCCTTCTTCGTTCCTGTGTCTGTCCCTTCGGGGAAATGTCATGCGGTGATCCTTTAATTCCTTGTAGCTTGCTACGACTTAGGATTCACTCGCTGTTGATCGACACGTTCGTTGCTGGGTCATGTATGCTTGTTCATGTAAGTTAGTGCCACTTTGGGTTCACGACTAGCCATGTCAGCCCGGGTTCTCTGTCATATGGATGCTAGCGACACTATCATATACGTGAGCCAAAAGTCGCAAATGCTCCTGGGCCATGGTAAGGCGACACCCATGGGTATACCATGCGTGAGGCCGCAAAGTGATATGAGGTGTTACAGGCTAGGTCGGTGTGACATAGAATCGGGGTCCTGACAGCCCTCTTCTTCCCCGTTCTTCGTTTGTTCTTAAAAGGCGGCGAACCTCGAGGCCCTAGGGGTGATCAGGTTGACCTAGGGCAGGCCGTAGCCGCCGCGCGCCCTGGCGGGGTCCCTCCCAGGCGTGTGGGGTTTCGGGTCCTCAAAAGCACCCACCCGATTGCTTGCGTACCGTGTTGGGTCTCCTTCGACGTAACTTGCGGTGCATCACCCTCGGCTTTGGAGGTACATGGTGACGTGTTCGTGTGCGAATAAGCGCTTTGCTTTATATATGAGTTCGTCCAGGATTTTCCTTTGCTACGAAAAGGATTGCGCCACCTTGCTGCATCGTGTTTACTTTTGTTACTTGTTACTCGTTACGAATTATCTCATCATACAATATCTGTCACCGATAATTTTAGTGCTTGTAGAGAATACTTTGCTGAAAACCACTTGTCTTCCTTCTGCTTCTCATTGGGTTCCACAGTCTTACTTATTGAAAGGACTACGGTAGATCCCCTACACTTGTGGGTCATCTGGGGCTAACTGCTTCTGCCCCATTGAGTAGGGAGAAGGGAGTCTGCTCGATAGGTCAATTTGGTGTCGTTCTGAGGGACCAAAGAACCACCGGCAACTTGTCGATCCATCGCCTGCCACACTTCTGCAACTTATGAAATGTTCTTGTCTTGAGTCCTCGCAACACTTCAACGTTCACCCTCTCAGCTTGCCCGTTGCTACTTGGATGAGCAACCGAGGTGAAAGAGATCTTGCTTCTGCGGGCACGAACGTATTGCATGAAGGCGTGGCTCGTGAATTGGGTGCCATTCTCAGTGATGATTCGGGCAGGGACCCTGAAACGGCACACCGATCCTTTCAAGAACTTGATAGCTGACTGAACGGTCACCTTTCTCACGGGCTCTACTTCCGGCCATTTTGTAAACTTGTCGATTGCAATGAACAAGAATTCAAAGCCCCCGATAGCACGGGGGAAGGGGCCCAAGATGTCGAGCCCGTAGACTAAAAACGGCCATGATAAAGAGATTGCCGGAAGATCTTGGGCAGGCAGATGGATATTCTTGGAATGAAACTGGCAGGCTTCACCTTTGTTGACCAACTCAACTGCATCTGGAGGGCTGTGGGCTAGTCAAATCCTTGTCGGAAAGCTTTTACCACTAGAGCCCTCGATCTCATGTGTGAGCCGCACATGCCTTTGTGTATCTCTAACAGCAGTTCCTTTCCTTCTTCCCGACAAATGCACTTCAATTTCACACTGTTGGGCCTTCTTCTGTACATCATGTCACCAACGAACTGATACATACTGGCCCTCCGGGCTACTCTTTCAGCTTCTTCTTGCTCTTCGGGAAGTTCTCTAGTCTGGAGGAAATGCACTATGTGCCACACCCAAGTTGGAGCCTGAGGCTCGGCAACAAGGACTAGCGGCACCTCCTCATTTGTGGGAGCGCATTCATCGGCCGCGGGTTCGCGGGAGGGTGCAGCTCAGCAACCGAAGGGGATTTGTTCCCGTCAAGCTCTCTGTTGGGAGCC
Source organism: Triticum urartu (assembly GCF_003073215.2). Taxonomy (NCBI): domain Eukaryota; kingdom Viridiplantae; phylum Streptophyta; class Magnoliopsida; order Poales; family Poaceae; genus Triticum; species Triticum urartu. Next base: position 292,888,720 of record NC_053025.1, on the reverse strand, counting down.
TTAGGAGGTTCTACCGGGAGATGCTTGCCAGAGTCCAGTTTCCTCCTCTTTCTGGCCATTGTTGCTGGGGATATAGAGGGCTAAGTCAGATGGAGAACAAAAGTCCCTGGTTCCATAGGATTTTTTGCGCAGCGCACTTTGACAGATGATCAGTAATGCTGTTTTCCGCACGGGGTACATTATCTGTTTGCAATCCGTCAAAGCGGTCCTCCAACTTTCTCACTTCCTCAACGTATGCCTCCATCAATGGACTTTGGTAATCCTTGTTCACTTGCCTCACCACAAGTTGCGAGTCTCCACGGATGATCAGGATCTTGAAACCCAGTTCTATTGCAATCCTGAGCCCGGCAAGGAGCCCTTCGTACTCTGCTGCATTTTTGGTAGCCTTCTCCCGAGGAAAATGCATTTGGATGACGTGCTTAAGGTGCTCCCTAGTGGGAGTAATGAGAAGCACGCCAGCCCCTGCACCTTGTAGGGAGAAGGCACCATCGAAATACATAGTCCATTTTTGGAGCGCTTCCTTGCCGGGGATAGTTGTCTCCAACACTTCTTCATCAGGAGTTGGCGTCCATTCTGCGATAAACTCTACCAATGCTCTGCTCTAAATAGTTGATGTGATTTCAAACTTCAACCCAAAGCTAGATAACTCCAAGGCCCACTCGCCAGTGGCCTCGGGGTTTCTAAGTATCGGTTGCAAAGGGAAGTGGGTGACAACCATGATCTCATGGGATTGGAAGTAGTGGCGCAGTTTCCTTGAGGCCATGACGTGGCCAAAAATCAACTTTTGCATGCCAGAATACCTCAACCTAGCCCCCTGCAATAGGGAGCTTGTTGGGATGTGGGGTCCCGGCAAACCCTTAAGGTTCGAACACTGGGGTGCGCGCAAAGTCTTTCCCTCCAACTGATATACGCTCTAGCTCGCTAAGATCTTGCGGACGAACTCGACGAACTCACAACATAGAAGGACACGGGGTTTATACTGATTCGGGCCAACATTGTGGTGTAATACCCTACTCCAGTGTGGTGGTGGTGGATTGCCTCTTGGGCTGATGGTGAACAATACAAGGGAGAACGGCCTCATGAGGTTGAGGCGTTTGTGTGTGTGGGTTGGTCTCTCTTCCTCTCACTCAGATGAGGTGATCCCCACTTCCAATGTGGTGGCTAGTCCTATTTATGGAGGCCCTGGTCCTCTTCCCAAATATAGAGCGGGAAGGGAGCCAACAATGGCGGGCTAATTTGAAGGGGACAGCTAGTACAAGCTATCCTGACAAAAGTAGTCTTCGCCTGCACAAAGTTCTGGTGGTGACGCTGTTCTGGGCTCCACGGTGACCTCCGTCTTGCAGTCCATGGTCTTGTTCTTGCTGCACCGAAATGGCAACCTTTTCCTGAGGCCTCGGTACTCCGCGGCTGCGCCTGCCCCCTTTGCACCAAAGAGAAAATAAGGACGCTGTGCGCGCTGGCGCCCACCTAGTGTCGATCGTCACGGCTTATGTCATGAGAGCCTCGTGAGGTTCGCCTCGCCTTGATATTTCCGCTCCTCGTCAGCCTTCCTAGCTAGGCCACTCCAGTGGAGGTCTTGCATCGTCTGCCTCGCGAGGCTTGGCCCCTCATGAGGGTCTTGGATGCTTTGTTGGTGAATATGGGTCGTACGGCTTGCTGGCTCAGCCACGCCGTAGGCCGCAGGCAGGCAAGTCTGGGGACCCCCGTTCCCAGAACGCCGACAGTAGCCCCCGGGACCAAGGTGTGCGCGGGCTTGGCTTCGCGGCGAAGCGAAGGGTCAAGATCGAAGTGCCGCGGGACCCAAAAGCATGCGACCTTGGTTGATGCGTGGCGGTTGATTGGACGTGGGCGTCTCCACTTCCCCACACTGGCTTTGAACCTGCTTGGCTATGTGGCCCCGCTTCTTGTACAATTATTCTTCCCTCTCCGCGCCTGGCTTTTCTAATCTTCCAATCTCCCTGCTTCCTCGACGCCCTGCTCCGCCTTCCTAGTCTGACCAGTATTCCGCCCGCTTTACCGCCATGGCACCGAAACAAGCCAGCAAGGGGAAGATACCTCTGTCCTCGCCAACTGCGCCTCCATCCTTCGAGCCGGCGCTCAGCCAGCCTCGGGTACTCAACGACGAGGCCATGGGCAAGGTGCGCCCCATACTGGCCTCCAGCTTCAACGAGTGGGGAGAGACGCTGGCCTGGCCTGTGTCCCGCTCTAGCATGGCTCGGGCAGTCACCGAGATCCCGATCTTCATTTATACCCTCTGGGATGGCCTGCTTCCTCCCTTCTCCGCCTTCCTCAATGTGGTGCTCGAGCACTATCAGATCCATATGCTTCATCTGGACCCTCAATCTGTGACCCTTCTTGCCGTCTTTGCCTTCGTGTGTGAGGCCATGGTGGGCATCGCCCCCTCCGTGGCACTCCTCCGCCACTTCTTCTCGCTACATCTCATCGGTGCCTGACAAAGCTCAGGGTGTGTGGGCTTTCAGGCCGTGGCAGCGACGGCAGGCATGGGGATCGACTTCGAGCTTCCTTTATCCGCGAGCGAGTTCTGCACGCGATGGGTGTTTGTTGATGCCGGCGTGCTCAACCCTCTGCTCCAAGCTCTGGTGGGGCCTGCCATTCCAAACTCCGGCTGGGGTCACCAGAGGCTCGCGAGCCCCTGCCTTGCCCCTGTCTGGGCCAGGCTGCGGTGGTTGAAGGACCTTGGTGTGACTGTGCCCATGGTGGTGAGGGAGTTCGTCAGGCGCTGAGTTGCTCCGCTTCAGCGTCATTCCCGCCCGATGTGGGACATGCTCAGTGGGCAGGACAACATGAGGTTTCAGGAGGAGGGGCTTCCTCTTGCTGCGCGGCAAACAGTGCTCACGGTCCTGTCTGGTGTCCCTCTGCCAGACGAGATGCCCAAGAAAAGCTGCATGATGTACCGCTGCGAGAACAAGGTCACCTTTGCCGCGAACACGCCTTCCTTTGATGAGTAGAGGCTGCGACAAATTGGCTTGGTGGGGCCCCACGAGAGTCCCGTCATCGTGGTCCCATTCTTCGCCGCCGGTGCCGAGCTCGCACTAGGTGGCGGTGCCGGGGAGCGAGCGGCGACGGGTGCCAGCTGCTTAGGTGTTGAGGAGCACATGCCGAGCGGTGATCCGGGGGCGTCGTCCTCGGGAGGTTGCGACCCCCTCCTGAGGCACCGGTTGCTGATGAGATGCGGCATGCGGCTCCCGAGGCCGAGGCTCCAGGGGCCTCGGGAGGTCGCAGCAAGGAAGAGCCGGACTGTTCGCCACAGCCTGGCTCCCCTAAGGCTATCCCTCTTGGTTCTTCTTCAGCTCCGCCGCGTGCCAGCCATCACGTCCAGCGCTTCGGTCGCCTTTGCGTGAACTTCGAGGAGCTCCGCAAGAGTAAGGGATCCCCTAGCGGCAACAACATCTTCGGGTCATTGAAGCGACGGAAGTACATAGCCGTCGACGAGTAAGTACCTCTTCTTGGTGATCTTCTGTGTGCTGCCTTCCTTTCCTGACGATTGCCCCCTCAGGTCCCCTTCTGCTAAGGCCACGAAATCTCCAGAGAAACAGCTCCCTCTCATCCCATCGCACTCGCCAAGCTCCGGTGCTTCAGGCTCAGACGCTGCCCGCGGCGTGGGGTCAGCCTCGGGAGCTGGTCCGTTATCAAGGCGCCCTGAGCTTGTGCCTTCGCCGTCCTTTCTTCGTGACCTTGCTCAGAGCGTAGCAGGCGTGCCAATGGCTCGTCCCTTGGTCACAGTTGGTAGGTGGCTAGCCTCGATGCTGGAGCTTCCTTCAAGTAGTGGGCCTTGCTCGGTCCGGGCTCCTCGCGGGAGTCAGCTGGCGCCTGGGGCCGTGCCAGCCCCCAACCGGGAGATGGCGCGCCACTTGATGCTCCACCCGTAGCCCCCGAGGAGGAGGACGAGATGGGGCGAGCGTTAGAGCTCGAGCACGGGTGAAGCATGGTCCGCCACGAGCTCTTCCAGGAGGCGATGGGCACGATGAACCGCCTTGGTGAAGAGCTTGCTGGCGTCGACTCGCGTCTTGAGGCCGAAGATCTTCGGTTGGTGGAGGAGCGGCACAAGCTACGAGTGGCCATCAACCTTGGCCGTTATCATCGCGACCTCAAGAACGCGAAGGCTGAGGCATCCCTCAAGATTGCCAATGAGGCCTGCTCGCGAGCTTTGTTGGAAGCTCACGAGGCCAATCGCTACCGCGAGGCTACAGAGGAGCACGCGTGGGAGCTCCAGGCCTGGAGCGCATCCCTTGATCAGCAAGTCGAGGCGCGCGGGGCCGCCCTTGCATCGATGAGGGGGACGCGTGCGGAGGAAGAGGAGGTTCGGCGGCACGAGGAGACGCTGGCCCTGGAGGCCGTGGAGCGTAGCCTCGAGCTCGAGCGACTAGAGATGAGGGAGCGTCAAGTCGCTCAAGCTGAAGATGCCGTCGGGGCCCGTGAGGCCAGAGTCGAAGAAGAGATCAATCGCCGGGTAGTCGTGGTTCACGCTGATCTGGAGGGCAGGTATGGCTTGAGGCTGGAGCTCGCCGGACAGGAGGGCGCTGGCAAGGCCGCCGCCCTTAGGCCCAAGTTGGACAAGGCCGAGAGGCGTGCTGAGGCCACAACCGCTGCCCTGGTTACGGTGCAGGTTGACCTGTCCTCCGCCCGCGCCGAGCTGCTTTCCCTCCGGAGGCGAATTGACGATGCCGAGGCTGTTGCTCGGCAAAACAGAGAAGAAGTGCTCCAACGCCGAACGCTAGAGCGCGAGCATGCCCCTATGCTTCAAGACCTTCGGAACAAGACCAACACCGCCCTGGGTTATATCTGCGACAAGAACGCCCCGACCCCTCACTCAGGTGACTACGCCAGCCACCTGACCTTCTTCACCGAGGTGGTGACGGGCCTGGAGGCTCAATCTGCCAGAGCTCGGCAGCTTGTGGAGGAGAGGGGTCGTGGCCTGATTCAGCGCGCCTTCACCCGTGTCTTCAGCCACCTCCTGAACGCCGACCCCAAATTCGAACTTGATGCCGCCATTGCTCCCGTGCCCATTGCCGTCCGGGGTGACTTGGCGCATTGGGTAGAGGACCATGTCGACGCATTGGTCAGGGCCTTTACCTCGGAGAACGATGGGGTGGTGGTTGTCACAGACGAAGGTGACGTGGTCAACACCGGCGATGGGGGCGTCGCCGACGGCGGCGATGATTCTGACGAAGGTGATGACGATGTGAGCGACGCGTCCCAGGACGACGTGGCGAGCGATATCTCTGGCCGATGCCATATTCTCCTGTTGTTTTATTCTGCACGCAAAACCCGGGCGTGGCCCTTGGAAAACTTGTGAGAGCATTTTGAGAGGGGGAGACCCTCGTGTAAGCAAATCACAGTTTTTACTTTCCTTTGTGATGTGGATATGTGTCCTCGTGAGCTCGTGGAGATGGGGGTGAGTTTTTCCACGTGGATTACCTTAGTCAGCGCCAACTTAGGGATGGGTCATGCAGCGACAAGTTCCTGAGAATCCTATAGAGCTTATCGCCCGTTTGAGGGGGGCGCAAGGGGTGAGCACCAGGCGTAGTGCTAGCGTGTTGCTCTGCGCGGTCCGGCTCGCGAGGAGCTTTGCGAGGGAGAGGCGATGGACACGAGTCCCAAACCAAACAAGATCCAGAAGGCGAAAAACGGCTCGAACGAGAAAAGGCACCCCCCACGCGCAAAGATAAAAATCCAGCTTCAACTTTAGTCTAGAATCAGAAAGCAAAGCCATAGAAAGAGTGATCCAAAGAAAAAGGCCGCGTCCGGCACCTAGTCTAGTATTCGGGTCTTCAAGTCTTCTCACCAGCGCGGAGCTAAGTGATGTCCACTAGGCGTGGGAGGGAGCCCCAGGGCCTGAGGCCGGTGCTCCTGAGACTCCAGGGCGTGTACAACCCCAACTCATTATTACGTGAGAGTCTCATGGGCGGCGAGCGTCACAGTCACCGGGCCTTCTTCACAGGTACTGGCCTTGCTTCATATCGCCAGACGAGGGACCCTCCTTGCGCCACTTTTGACCTCCTTTTGAGCCGGCCGGAGACCAGGATGACACAAAGGAGGGAAAGAGGACGCCAGTGGTTCCCTCGGTGACCACGGGTCCTCTGCCGGAGGAAGGGTCATTGAAGCCACCCCGACAGAGGGCCTACCTCCGAGTGTCCCCTGGTTCCGTGTGCCTTGGGGAGGGGCCTTGCTCCTGGATCCCTCTTGGCGGCCCCCTGCGTGTCTCCCTTGTTGAGACGGGTGCCGCCGTGCCGGGGTCGTCGATCGGTGCTGCAACCTGATTCATCTGTAGCCCATGGTTAGCGTAAGCCTGTTCCTGAGAGGTTAGCGATACCCTGTAGTTGCCGTCGCCGGCGCGATCACTGTAGTTCTCCGCTGGCTCTTGGAAGGCTTCGACTCCTAGCGCCCCTTCTCCCCAATCTTCTCCAACGAATGAGCCGATGTTGTCCTCTAGTGCGTACCCTTGGTCCATCATGCGGGGCACGTAGGCTTCCGGGGCCGTCACCCCGATGGCGTCCTGGGGATGATAATACGACATCCGGCTGGGACCATGGGGGGTGACACTTACGCTCGTGCTTCTCAAGGGCGGCATGGGGGGGTGGAGCCCCCTACGCTGCCAGCCGTACTGATGTTGGTGAAGCCCCCGGGCGTAGTCGATGGCACGCAGATGTGGTGAGGCTAGCCGCGCGACGTTGCATTGGCCTGGGGGGAGTCGATAGCGGAAGGATGGCGCTCCCGACGCCGCTGCGTCCAGCAGCTCAGCAACACGCTCAAGCAGCGTGTCCCAGCCGCTCTCCATCAGCCTGCATCGCACCAGCTAACTTGCCACTGTGAGTGCCGCCCGCATGTTCGCTTGCTCCCGCCGTGAGGGCGGCGCCGTTGCAGCGCGTGACTCGCTGCTCTCACTGCGGCTCGTGCTTGCCGCGGGGTGAGGGTGGATGATGCCTGGCCGCGCTGTCCATGCCCGGCAGAGCTTGGTGCCGCCCGTGCTGCCTGGGGTGCGGGGTTGAGATCTTCATGGGCGGGCGGCGCCGTTCGGCCGGCCAGGCTGCCCAGCGGTCGGATCCGGCTCTTGGGTCGCCAGACATCGTTGCCGGTGAACGTCGGAGAGCTGATTGGCGGATAAGGGGCTCCGGTGAACCCCTACCTGGCGCCCCAAATGTCGGGATGTGGGGTCCCGGCAAACCCTTAAGGTTCGAACAGTGGGGTGCGCGCGAAGTCTTTCCCTTCAACCGATCTACGCTCTAGCTCGCTAAGATCTTACGGACGAACTCGACGAACTCACAACATAGAAAGACACCAGGTTTATACTGGTTCGGGCCACCGTTGTGGTGTGATAACCAACAAGTATAGGGGATCGCAACAGTTTTCGAGGGTAGAGTATTCAACCCAAATTTATTGATTCGACACAAGGGGAGCCAAAGAATATTCTCAAGTATTAGCAGCTAAGTTGTCAATGCAACCACACCTGGAAACTTAATATCTACATCAAAGTGTTTAGTAGCAAAGTAATATGATAGTAGTGATAACGGTAACAAAAGGTAACAGTAGTAGAAGTAATGTTTTTGGTATTTTTTAGTGATGATAGCAATATCAACGGAAAAGTAAATAAGCGGAGAACAATATATGGAAAGCTCGTAGGCAATGGATCGGTGATAGAGAATTATGCCGGATGCGGTTCATCATGTAATAGTCATAACCTAGGGTGACACAGAACTAGCACCAGTTCATTGATATTATGTAGGCATGTATTCCGAATATAGTCATACGTGCTTATGGAAAAGAACTTGCATGACATCTTTTGTCCTACCCTCCCGTGGCAGCGGGGTCCTTACGGAAACTAAGGGATATTAAGGCCTCCTTTTAATAGAGAAGCGGAACAAAACATTAACACATAGTGAATACATGAGCTCCTCAAACTACGGTCATCACCGGTAAGTATCCCAATTATTGTCACCTCGGGGTTAACGGATCATAACACATAATAGGTGACTATAGACTTGCAAGATAGGATCAAGAACACTCATATATTGATGAAAACATAATAGGTTCAGATCTGAAATCATGGCACTCGGGCCCTAGTGACAAGCATTAAGCATAGCAAAGTCATAGCAACATCAATCTCAGAACATAGTGGACACTAGGGATCAAACCCTAACAAAACTAACTCGATTACATGATAGATCCCATCCAACCCATCACCGTCCAGCAAGCCTACGATGAAATTACTCATGCACGACGGTGAGCATCATGAAATTGGTGATGGAGGATGGTTGATGATGACGATGGCGACGGATTCCCCTCTCCGGAGCCCCGAACGGACTCCAGATCAGCCCTCCCGAGAGGTTTTAGGGCTTGGCGGCGGCTCCGTATCGTAAAACGCGATGATTTCGTCTCTCTGATTTTTTCTCCCCGAAACTCAATATATGGAGTTGGAGTCGGAGAGGCAACAGGGAGCCCACGAGGCAGGGGGCGCGCCCCCCACCCTCGTGGAGAGGTGGTGGGCCCCTTGGCCTTCATCTTTTGCAGGTATTTTTCTTATTTTCTAAAAAGTGGCTCCGTGAAGTTTCATGTCATTCTGAGAACGTTTGTTTCTGCCCATAAATAACACCATGGTAATTCTGCTGAAAACAGCGTCAGTTCGGGTTAGTTCCATTCAAATCATGCAAGTTAGAGTCGAAAACAAGGGCAAAAGTGTTTGGAAAAGTAGATACGACGGAGACGTATCAACTCCCCCAAGCTTAAACCTTTGCTTGTCCTCAAGCAATTCAGTTGATAAACTGAAAGTGATAAAGAAAAACTTTTACAAACTCTGTTTGCTCTTGTTGTTGTAAATATGTAAAGCCAGCATTCATGTTTTCAGCAAAGATTATAACTAACCACATTCACAACAACGCTTAGGTATCAAGTTTACTCATATCAATAGCATAATCAACTAGCGAGCCATAATAATAAATCTCGGATGACAACACTTTCTCAAAACAATCATAATATGATAGAACAAGATGGTATCTCGCTAGCCCTTTCTGAGACCGCAAAACATAAATGCAGAGCACCTTTAAAGACCAAGGACTAACTAGACATTGTAATTCATGGTAAAAGAGATCCAGTCAAGTCATACTCAATGTAAACTAACAGTAATGAATGCAAATGACAGCGGTGCTCTCCAACTGGTGCTTTTTAATACGAGGATGATGACTCAGCATAAAAGTAAATAGATAGGCCCTTCGTAGAGGGAAGCAGGGATTTGTAGAGGTGCCAGAGCTCGGTTTTGAGACAGAGGTGAATAATATTTTGAGCGGTATACTTTCATTGTCAACATAACAACCAAGAGATGGCGATATCTTCCATGCTGCACACTTATAGGCGGTTCCCAAACAGAATGGTAAAGTTTATACTCCCCCTTCCACCAACAAGCATCAATCCATGGCTTGCTCGAAACAATGAGTGCCTCTAACTAACAAGAGTCCCAGGGGGAGTTTTGATTTAGTTTGCATAAAGCATGGGACTGGGCATCCCGGTGACCAGCCATTTATCTCGTGAGTGAGGAGCGGAGTCCACTCCTCTTGAGAATAACCCGCCTAACATGGAAGATACAGACAGCCCTAGTTGATACATGAGCTATTCGAGCAGAGAAAACAGGATATTTATTTGAAATTTTAGAGTTTGGCACATACAAATTTACTTGGAGCGGTAGGTAGATACCGTATATAGGTAGGTATAGTGGACTCATCTGGAATAACTTTGGGGTTTAAGGAGTTTGGATGCACAAGCAGTATTCCCGCTTAGTACACGTGAAGGCTAGCAAAGGACTAGGAAGCGACCAGCTAGAGAGCGACAACAATCATGAACATGCATTAAAATTAATCAACACCGCATGCAAGCATGAGTAGGATATTGTAGCGACCCGACCCGAATGGATCAAGTCTCTGTGCTTAAGTGTCATCCCTGGATCGGTATGCTAAGACACACAATACTCGAGGATTTATAACAGAGGTAAATCACATGTATAAGTAACGTAAAATACTATTACCTCAATCCAAAATAGCGGAAGTAACAAGGTTGTGGATTCCCATCAACACCAACGGCAAAGTTGAGTGTAGAAATCGTAACCCAAACGTATCACTTACTCGTCGTAAGAAATCCTGCAACATGAGACATTGCAGCCACAAAGGGTCAGCACATTGAATGTACTGGCAAATTCACACCATAGAGAATGATGAACCAAGGGCTATCACTACATGCGTATTTGGCTGGTGGAAAAGCTCTACGGTTATAAGGTTTTTGCGAAAAGCCAATTTTTCCCTACTGCAAAGGAATAAATTTTATTTAACTATCATGGTGGTTGTTGAACATTGAGAATGGTTGACAGCATTCTCAATCCCAATTAAGTAACATCATTAAACCCAACAATATTCATTTAAAGTAACATGATGAGATTCACATGATAATTCAGGTACTAGATACTCAAGACGTCCATAACCGGGGACACGACTAATCATGATTAGTTTGTACACTCTGCAGAGGTTTGCGCACTTTTCCCCACAAGACTCGATCGCCTCCATTTGGTTTCTCGCACTACATGGTGTTTGAGAAACGGATGACCGAGACATAGTCTTTCAGAAGCGCTAGCACCTTACGATCGGGTAGACCGTACCACCTACATCCCCTACATCTGCTAGTCTACCACTGTAAGAGTTCGCACGACTTAGTCAGCTATGCTAGAGCCCATAATAACTTGTGGCTGCACACGGAAGTTTCTAGCATGAATAATCCCATGATCCCTTTGAGCCTGGGTGGTGGTCCATGAAAACAAATAGGCTATCCTGGTCTACCCAGGTGCCTAGACAGGCAAATCCTGGAATAACCCGGTGCCTCAATCCACCCAGATGTGTGTTTAAGTTTCCACCTTAAGTAAACCATTAATTAACGATCTCACATCTGTCATGAATACTCTCAAAAAACACAAACCACGTCTACGAGCATAGCATGGCAATGTAAGCATAACGTAATAGTAACTCCCAAGGGTTTGATAATAACCAGGTAATAGGTTCCTACCTCATCAACTACTTCCCAACCCACAAGTTAATGACATCCTAACCATGCAATGTTTGAGGGTTGGAACTAATGCATAAAAATTGGGTGATAAAGAGTATGATCAAAGTGTGAACTTGCCTGCAATGTTGACGAAGATGATTCGCACTCATAACTCTTGATAGTTCTACTCTTCACACTCCGGTCAATCTATCGTAAGCAAGCAATAGTAACCACACATAAGCAATCACTAAAAAAAACCAGAAATATAGAAGAAGACAATTCGGGAAACATCAAAACCAAGCAAATAACTCTTGCAACATAAAAAAATTTCTAACAGTACCAAAATTACGTGAATTTGGCCTTATCAGAAAGTTTAGGTCAAGAGCTTCGATTTGCAAAAAGAATCAACTCAAACGGAGCTACGAAACTCAAGTTATGATCAAACGAAGTTTGAATTCAAATCTGATCTAATTCAAATTTTAAACTTTTCAAAAATATTTTTGAGTTGGCTTAATGGATAGAGGATATCGTAACGAATACGTGAGCGTTGGTTTCATTGGATTTGGACAAATGAGCGAAAAGTAATGATTGTTTGAAGTTCAGGGACTAAACTGTAGAGAAAATCCTCACATATAGGTCCTTGGCCGGAATTAAAACAGAAAAAGAAAAATACTGAATTACGAACGTTCGTTACCGAACGCTAACGAACGAAAATCGTTCGCTACCAGACCCTAACTAACGAACGACCACTAATTAAATCTAAAAAAAGAAAAAACGGCTAAATGAAAAAACCAAAGAAACCAAATAAAATAAACCGGACCGGGTGGTTTATTACCGGTTCGGTGGTTTTCTTTTGAAAACCAGCGACGGCGTTTTCCGGTGGCAGCGGCGGTTACCGCGGCGATTGCTGGAGTCGGGAGGACGACGGCGGCAGCTCCGGTGGTCGGGGAGGGCAACGGGGAGGTCGGGGAGGGCGGCGCGTCACGGCGAGGAGGATGGCGGCGTTGGCGGCGGTCCACGGTGACGGAACGGAGCGGCAGCGGCGAGCGGATCTCGCCGGCGGCGGCTGATCCCGGTGAGTGCGGCGGCGGCGGCGCTGGATCCGCGAGGGCGGCGCGAGCGGCGAGGAGGAGAGAGAGGCGGTGGGGGCGGCGCTTATATGGGGGCGGGGCGGCTCCGTGGCGTGGGCGAGGGGACGGCCGGAGCCGTGTCGGCGTCGGACTTTGGTGGAGTCCCGGTCGGCCACGACAGGGAAGGCGGCGCGGAGCTGGGCCTTGGCCTGGCCGGTTGGCTGGGTCGGCCCAGTCGGGGAATTTTTTTTTAAAAAAAACATTTTTCAGACAAATAAAATAATAAAAGCAAAATAAATAAAATATTATATAGGCATATAATATATCAATATTTTCAGAAAAAGATTCTCTACGACATGAACATTTTTATAACTTGAAATAAAATCCACACAAATTCAGATAAAACAACGAGTGTTACTGGTCTATTAAAATCCAACAAAAATCATTTTTAAAATACCAAAATGATTTCAAAATAATTTTTCTCCAATTTTCTATTGTAGGGAATCATGTTACCCTAATTTCCATATATTTTATTTTTGGAGAAAAATAATTTGAATAAAACTCAAATAACTCCAAATTGAAAATAAATTCAAAAGAACTTTGAATTTAATTCTTTGAAACTCCCAACTCATATTTCATATAATTTGAAGAAGTCATTTTATCTTATCTCATGAAAATCATTGAGTTGCATAAAGTTCCAGAATCGGAAATATTTTTAAATGAAATTCAAATATTTTCAACACCCCTTGTCATTTAAATAAATGGAAGAAGTCATGTCATCTTCTCTCTAGGGTTTTGTGTTTGAAAAGAATTTGAATTCATGGAGATCATAAAAGCAAAATGAATGTTTGGGAAAGTCCTTTTATTCCCTCTCATTTAACTTTCAAAAGTTTCGAATTCACTCATTTTCAGACAATCAATCAAACAATCAATCTATCTTTCTATTTATTATAACATTCCAAAATTTAGAATTTTGGGATGTTACAAACCTACCACCCTTAAAATGAATCTCGTCCTCGAGATTCGGAAAGGCTATCAAGAAAAGGTTAGGGTTTGGGGGTCTCCTCAAAATCCATCGATCATCACAGGGGTCTGGGGTGCTACCACCCTTAGAAGCATGGTTACTGTTCCATCAAAACACATATACTCCATCCTTATTCTTGACAGTGTCGGTGTTCTCAGATCCTCGCGAAAATTCCTCCTATGAGCTCTTCCGGTAATGGCATAACCTTTTTCCTCAATTCTTTTGTCCTTTCCTCTTGGTAAGGTTATTCCGAGATTTGGTCTCCTTAGTTGATGGGTCTGGCGCCAATTCTAAATAATTATCGATATCTCATGGTGGTTAACAATTTATGGTTTCTCCTGCAGGAAATTGGTCTGGGTTGATCCTCACCGTATAACCTACGGTTGACAAAGCTGCCTTGTACAAAGGAAAAATACATATACCATTCTAAGGCTTAAACAAGGTTTTGATCGTCGTTGCTCTACTATCGGTAAGTCACTCAGATTTACCATCCCATATAGCAAGGCGAATAATGAGAGTAAGTCGGTATGGTGATCAATCCATCCCGCACCCAAATCATTACCATGTATACAGTTTAGCGAATCTCGCATACTAACACTCAGTCATTCTCACAAGCATTGCAGAATTTCTCTCATTGACGAACCAAGTTCGGAATAATCCATTGATTCTGCAAGCCAAACAAACATCTATCGTTCCTTCACAACTCTCAGGTTTTGCGTTGCTCCTATAAAATCTTCTATCGATAAAATCGTAACTTCTTCCCGGGTTTTTCCTTCAGCAAGAGTGTGCTTGCTTCTTGGCAGGTCCTAGGGCCTGTGGGTTATGGCCCATCTCATCACTTGTAGCCCTTGAACTTTATCATCGGGCAACTGATCATTATTCCAACTTCCAACTTCCTAGTATTCTTAAATCCATCCAATTGTATTGTCTTCCTTCCTTATATTGGCACCAAACTAGGACATAATTACTCAGACTCATCATGGAGTTTCCATTGATCCATATTTCCGACATCATACCTCCTTTATATCCAATAGTAATTTATTTCTTCATCCTCGTGGGATATCCCTCATACCGAGATAAAACTTATACTTATGAAGTCCATATTCCACTTCATGGAACAATCATTATCCTTTCCAGGGTCAAGCGTCCTTACAGGGGAATATTGGCCATCTCTGCATGGCACTTCTTCAATTGGGAAACGTGAAGCACATCATGAACTACTGACAGTCATTCGGGTGACTCCAACTTTTTGGCCACTTCTCCCATACGCTCCAAAACTCGGCATGGTCCTACAAATCTCGAGGCTAACTTTCGCTTAACTCCAAATCGTTTAACTCCTCACAGAGGGGGCACATGAAGACATGCTCTGTCTCCAATTTCATAGATTACCTCCTTGAGTTTTTGAGTCTACATAACTCTTCTGCCTGGACTGAGCTACCTTCAGTCTATCTCGAATAAACTTAACATTCTCTTCTGACTCCTTGATCACATTTGGTCCAAACAACTGACGGTCTCCAACTTCATCCCACATACTCTTGGGGTATCACACATATCGAGACAAAACTCGTATTCATTTTGTCCGAAATCCACTCAGTGGAGTATCCTTATCTTTTCCAGGGGTCAACGGTTCTTACAGGGTACTACCACCCTTAAAATGCACAAATCTTCCATAGACCATATTTCTCATATCCTCAAAAATGGTCAAAATTCTTCTTCATAGAGTAACAACTCATAAAATCCATATCAGTACCAACGATGCTAACTTTATTCACTCTCAATTGATTACAATCTCTCGCTTTTCCATTACATGTCTCAACTCAACACCTCAATATAAAAGAAAATGTTCTCACTTCTACAACTCCATTTCTTTTGTTGCAAACTCAACTATCTAGCAAAAGTCTCCTTCCCCTTGGGACATCATCTGGCAAAGTGCCCTGCTCTATTACAACGAAAACATACTGCTTCTGACAAGTCTCAAGGTTTCCTTTTTGGGCAACTGTTGACGTAATGCCCTGACTCCTTGCACTTGTAACAGGTGATATGTCTCAGGTTCTTCCTGGAATCCAATCTGCTTCTCTTCCTGGACCTTTCCATGCCGATCATGACTTCTATTTCTTGTGGGTCATATTCTACTTCCTCTGTCGGGAATTCTACTAGATCCCCATTTAAACAATTTTGGGAGATGTGTCCTTCTTCTCCACATGAATAGCATGACTTGGTGCAGGGTTTAATTGGTTCTTCTTTGGGTGTGTCGCCCACCTTTTCCTTCATCAAAGTTTCTTCTAAAATTTCCATGAGGGCTCCTTTCATTACTTCTTTCTTCTGTTGGATGGTTCGTTGTATCATGGGGTAAATGTGACACTGAGCAGGATAGTGGGTAGTCCCTTCACACAAGAAACAAGAAATCTGCCTAGTTGGGCATTCTTCAACTGGGTGACTTCCTTCACAATTAGGGCATTCATCCTTGTGTTCTTTATGGGTGTGTCCTATTTCTCCACAAATCTTGCATGCACAAGGTTTCTTCATATCCTTTCCATAAGGCTTCAACTTCTGGGACACAAGCCGAGACTTTGGCAAAGTCAACTTAAATTCTTTCCAAGTGGTTATTCCTTGCCATCCATTGACGGTTTGGTACATTCTCCACCAAGTAGCAACACCTCTTTCAAAGCACTGAAGAGCATGCTGGGTCATATCATGTCCAACTATAGGGTTATTCTCCATGTGATCCGCCATGTTCTAAATCCATCGGTCCGTCTCCAACTGACTCATCGGTCCAGAAAATATAAGTTCATCTTCATTCATCCTCTATTGGGTCCATGGGTTTGGGGTGAGATAAGAGAGATAGAGAGGGATACACACAATACAAAAAAAAGTTTTGAAAAGATAGGTTTTTGTTTGTGGCTGTCGAAAAGCATCAAACAAATGACAGTTCACAACCATCGCATCTAACGTGGGTATGTAACAGGGGTTTGGTCTTCTAAAGGTTAATAAATCTTCAACGTCTCCAAACTCTTCAAGCCTTGTTCATGCCTCCAATGGCTTCTTCCGATCATGCTTGTCTTCTCAAGTTCTTTTGCTAGCTCATCTCTGTTGACGTGAAATCTCTCGTGACATCCTTTAATATTCTGGAGTTGTATTTCAAACTTCTAGGTTTCAACATCCTTGGCATGAACCATGGTCTAGTTCCTGACGAATCTCCGGTTTCTCGAGGTTTTGCTCCTCCAGCTTGGCTACTCTCGCTTCTTGGACCTAAGTTCTTCACGAAATGCTCCTTGTCAAAATACGGCTTCTTGTAGCTCCATCTTAACTTCTTGATGTACTACTCCAGATCCTGGTGATACACCGGCTAAGGTTAAAACTTCATCTTACTAATAGGTGCTCCATCAACCTTATTCCATCAAATCCACTCTGAGGAAATGCATCCTTAACTCAGCACGGTGACAATAGCATCAGCGGGCGATGACATCACGGATAACCATGTTTCTGCTCTTATCATTTCCATGAGCTATCATTCCATAGTTGATATCTCCTGCCTTAGGGTTTTCAAAACTTCGAGTTCTCATGCTCCTTGTTTCAGTCTTTCTCTGATACACCTTGATCTCGGGCATTGACAACTTCCTTAATCTGTCATGTTCCATAGGGGTAGCCTTCCTAGGTCATACAAATCTGGAAATTCTTCAGAGCCTTCAAATTCTCCTTGTCTTCGGTCCTCAACCGTTGTAGTTTCCATTTTTCAGATGCACGGAAAATACTCTTCATTCCGAAGTGGCTTTAGTTGTCCGATATCTTGTACTTCTTAGAGTGGTCTCATCAGTCGAATCTTCGTGTGGTCAAAAGGGGAAAGGGGTATGGTCTCACTAAAGAGAATTTTTTGAATAAGCTCAGAAGAGAAGAGAGGTAAAATATCCTTTTGAAAGGGAAAGTTGTAGAGAAAAATCTTTGCTATGGGCTTGCCAGTTTCTAGGGTCACGTCCTACAGTCAACATGTGCTCTGATACCATCTTGTAGCGACCCGACCCGAATGGATCAAGTCGCTGTGCTTAAGTGTCATCCCTAGGTCGGTATGCTGACACACACAGTACTCGAGGATTTATAAGAGAGGTAAATCACATGTATAAGTAACGTAAAATACTATTACCTAAATCCAAAATAGCGGAAGTAACAAGGTTGTGGATTCCAATCAACACCAATGGCAAAGTTGAGTGTAGAAATCGTAACCCAAACGTATCACTTACTCGTCGTAAGAAATCCTGCAACATGAGACGTTGCAGCCACAACGGGTCAGTACATTGAATGTACTGGCAAATTCACACCATAGAGAATGATGAACCAAGGGTTATCACTACATGCGTATTTGGCTGGTGGAAAAGCTCTACGGTTATAAGGTTTTTGCAAAAAGCCAATTTTCCCTACTGCAAAGGAATAAATTTTATTTAACTATCATGGTGGTTGTTGAACATTGAGAATGGTTGACAGCATTCTCAATCCCAATTAAGTAACATCATTAAACCCAACAATAATCATTTAAAGTAACATGATGAGATTCACATGATAATTCAGGTACTAGATACTCAAGACGTCCATAACCGGGGACACGGCTAATCATGATTAGTTTGTACACTCTGCAGAGGTTTGCACACTTTTCCCCACAAGACTCGATCGCCTCCGTTTGGTTTCTCGCACTACATGGTGTTTGAGAAATGGATGACCGAGACATAGTCTTTCAGAAGCGCTAGCACCTCACGATCGGGTAGACCGTACCACCTACATCCCCTACATCTGCTAGTCTACCACTGTAAGAGTTCGCACGACTTAGTCCACTATGCTAGAGCCCATAATAGCTTGTGGCTGCACACGAAAGTTTCTAGCATGAATAATCCCATGATCCCTTTGAGCCTGGGTGGCGGTCCATGAAAAAAACAGGCAATCCTGGTCTACCCAGGTGCCTAGACAGGCAAATCCTGGAATAACCCGGTGCCTCAATGCACCCAGATGTGTGTTTAAGTTGCCACCTTAAGTAAACCATTAATTAACAATCTCACATCTGTCATGAATACTCTCAAAAAACCCAAACCACGTCTACGAGCTTAGCATGGCAATGTAAGCATAACGTAATAGTAACTCCCAAGGGTTTGATAAGAACCAGGTAATAGGTTCCTACCTCATCAACTACTTCCCAACCCACAAGTTAATGACATCCTAACCATGCAATGTTTGAGGGTTGGAACTAATGCATAAAACTGGGTGATAAAGAGTATGATCAAAGTGTGAACTTGCCTGCAATGTTGATGAAGATGATTCGCACTCATAACTCTTGATAGTTCTACTCGTCACACTCCGGTCAATCTATCGTAAGCAAGCCATAGTAACCACACATAAGCAATCACTCAAAAAAACCAGAAGGATAGAAGAAGACAATTCGGTAAACATCAAAACCAAGAAAATAAATCTTGCAACAAAAAACAATTTCTAACAGTACCAAAATTACGTGAATTTGGCCTTATCAGAAAGTTTAGGTCAAGAGCTTCGATTTGCAAAAAGAATCAACTCAAACGGAGCTACGAAACACAAGTTATGATCAAACGAAGTTTGAATTAAAATCTGATCTAATTCAAATTTTAAACTTTTCAAAAATATTTTTCAGTTGGATAAATGGATAGAGGAGATCCTAACGAAGACGTGAGCGTTGGTTTCGTTGGATTTGGACAAACGAGCGAAAAGTAATGATTGTTTGAAGTTCAGGGACTAAACTGTAGAGAAAATCCTCACATATAGGTCCCTGGCCGGAATTAAAACAGAAAAACAAAAATACTAAATTACGAAAGTTCGTTACCGAACGCTAACGAATGAAAATCATTCGCTACCAGACCCTAACTAACGATCGACCACTAATTAAATCTAAAAAAAGAAAAATCGGCTAAATGAAAAAACCAAATAAAATAAACCGGACCGGGCGGTTTATTACCGGTTCGGTGGTTTTCTTTTGAAAACCGGCGACGGCGTTTTCCGGCGGCAACGGCGGTTACCGCGGCGATCGCCGGAGTCGGGAGGACGACGCCGGCGGCTCCGGTGGTCGGGAAGGGCAACGGGGAGGTCGGGGAGGGCGGCGCGTCGCGGCGAGGAGGATGGCGGCGTCGGCGGCGGTCCACGGCGACGGAACGGAGCGGCAGCGGCGAGCGGATCTCGCCGGCGGTGGCGGATCCCGACTAGTGCGGCGGCGGTGGCGCTGAATCCGCGAGGGCGGCGCGAGCGGCGAGGAGGACAGAGAGGCGGCGGGGTCGGCGCTTATATGGGGGCGGGGCGGCTCCGTGGCGTGGGCGAGGGGCCGGCCGGAGCCGTGTCGGCGCCGGACTTCGGTGGAGTCCCAGTCGGCCACGACGGGGAAGGCGGCGCGGAGCTGGGACTTGGCCTGGCCGGTTGGCTGGGCCGGCCCAGTCGGGGAATTTTTTTAAAAAAACATTTTTCAGACAAATAAAATAATAAAAGCAAAATAAATAAAATATTATATAGGCATATAATATATCAAAATTTTCAGAAAAAGATTCTCTACGACATGAATATTTTTATAACTTCAAATAAAATCCACACAAATTCGGATAAAACAAAGAGTGCTACTGGTCTATTAAAATCCAACAAAAATCATTTTTAAAATACCAAAATGATTTCAAATTAATTTTTCTCCAATTTTCTATTGTAGGGAATCATGTTACCCTAATTTCCATATATTTTATTTTTGGAGAAAAATAATTTGAATAAAACTCAAATAACTCCAAATTGAAAATAAATTCAAAAGAACTTTGAATTTAATTCTTTGAAACTCCCAACTCATATTTCATATAATTTGGAGAATTCATTTTATCTTCTCTCATGAAAATCATTGAGTTGCATAAAGTTCCAGAATCGGAAATATTTTCAAATGAAATTCAAATATTTTCAACACCCCTTGTCATTTAAATAAATGGAAGAAGTCATGTCATCTTCTCTCTAGGGTTTTGTGTTTGAAAAGAATTTGAATTCATGGAGATCATAAAAGCAAAATGAAAGTTTGGGAAAGTCCTTTTATTCCCTCTCATTTAACTTTCAAAAGGTTTCGAATTCACTCATTTTCAGACAATCAATCGAACAATCAATCTATCTATCTATTTATTATAACATTCCAAAATTTAGAATTTTGGGATGTTACAGATATAATCCACCATGAACATAAATATCGTGAAGGCTATGTTGATTTTGTTTCAACTACATGCGTGAACATGCGCCAAGTCTAGTCACTTAAATCATTCAGAGGAGGATACCACCCTATCATACCACATCATAACTATCTCAATAGCATGTTGGCACACAAGGTACACCATTATAACTCATAGCTAATCAAGCATGGCATAAGAAACTATGATCTCTAGTTATCATTGCAAACATGTTTATTCATAATAGGCTGAATCAGGAACGATGAACTAATCATATTTACAAAAACAAAAGAGGTCGAGTTCATACTAGCTTTTCTCATCTCAGCCAGTCCATCATATAACATCATAATTGCCTTTCACTTGCACGATCGAATGATGTGAATAATAATAATAGTGCACGTGCATTGGACTAAGATGGAATCTGCAAGAATTCAATAAACAGGAGAAGACAACGCAATATGGGCTCTTTTGTCAGGTAAACAATAATGCATATAAGAGCCACTTCAACAATTTAATTATGGTCTTCTCCTATCGACCCCCAAAGAAAAGAAAAGAAATAAAACTATTTACACTGGAAAGCTCCCAACAAGTAAAAGAAGAACATGAAATATTTTTGGGTTTTCTTTTTAATTACTACTATAAGAATGTAAAGTACATTAATTAAAAGCTACGACTAATTTTTTTGGTTTTTCTTAAGGTTTATTAAACACACAAGAAGAAAGCATAAAAAGGAAAATAACCTAGCATGGATGATACAAT
Organism: Triticum urartu; assembly: GCF_003073215.2. Classification (NCBI taxonomy): domain Eukaryota; kingdom Viridiplantae; phylum Streptophyta; class Magnoliopsida; order Poales; family Poaceae; genus Triticum; species Triticum urartu. Next base: position 292,867,643 of record NC_053025.1, on the reverse strand, counting down.
GAAAAAGTATGAGCACCGACATCTAGCAATGAGTGTGTGAACATAAATGTAATGTCGGTGGGAAATACGTACTCCCCCAAGATTAGGCTTTTGGCCTAAGTTGGTCTATGGCCACGGCTGGCCTGGTGCATATCCATAATAATAGTTGGGGTCGTACTAAGAAGAAGAAGAGGAAGACTCCGATTTCCACTGGCTGACAATCATCTCCGAATCCCACTGGTAATTAGATTGTCATGAAGGATCAACTTGTGGTTCCGGCTCTGGCTCCTCAGCTGGTGCAGGGTTCTGGTAGGCGTGAATAGCCTTCAACGGAACAAGGTACGTGCCTACAGATAAATCAAACAAAGAAGGAGCAGGCAGGGTAATAATCTCAGGATGGTGTTTATTAAAGAACAATTGATATTTAAGCTCTCCTTACCTATTCTTAACAATAAAATCATGTGCCACCATACTTTTATAATCTAAATAAACACGAGGCAGCACATTTTCTTCCTTCTCATAATGCCTAATAGGTATGTTAAAATGTGCAGCTAGGCGTGAAACATAGATGCCTCCAAAGATGGCGCCCTTTGTACGGTTCAGACTTAACCATTTGGCAACAATGCCGCCCATACTAACAGAGTTATCACCATATAAACCGTGGAGCAAAATAATAATATCAGGGATACTAAGGTTTCCATAGTTTTCGCGGCCAATTAAGCAACGACTAGCAAATAATGCAAAATAACGTAAAACAGGAAAATGTATGCTAGTGATTCGTGCATCGGAAACCTTCCTTGTTTCCCCTACAGTGATAGTATCGATAAACCCCTCCACATCATCGCAATGTGGTTCTTCTGTCTTTCCCTCAAAAGGGACTAAACAAACCTGGCAAAAAACATAAAGTGACATCTCCTTATGCTCATCATATAAATAGAACTCCACCGTAGGTGGTGAGCTCCTAGAATGGAAATGAAAGTTTTGCACAAAGATATTTGTGAGTAAGAGATACTGATCGCATTGGTCTTGGAGGAAAGCGATAAGGCTTGCAATCTGAGCCAATTCATGAAAATCTTCATAAATCCCGGCTGCTCTCAAGAAATCCTCGGAAGGCCATTCACACGCCCGAACCTCCGCGGTGCGAGGCAGATTATACTTAGGCTTCGGTGTCTTTTCCTTCGAGCTTTGGCTCGATGAGCCCCTCAAAAGTCTCCACATCATTTTCTGAAAAATTCTGAAATTTTTAGTAACTTCAAAATAAAAGTAAATCAAACTCAATAATATTGATAGCAACTACTCCTACAAGTGCCTAGGGCCTATATCATCCATCAAAACTACTCTTGACCAAATAAATTTGACATCAAGCTCAAGAATAGGGTCACCTAAGCAGCAAAAATTTGCAATGAATAAAGCACTAGAACAAAAACTAATTGGACCAATGGAGGAGTCACATAACAAGGAACAACCTCCCCAAGTAGTTTTGGAGAGGTGCCTTGAGCAAGGAGATGGAAAATGGCAGCAAAGTGAGTTAGAACTCGTGCTTGAGCTGGATATTCGTGTTTTTGGGAGGAAGACGAAGTGTGTGGGTGCAAGAATAAGTGGAGGAGGGCCACCATGGGCCCACAAGACAGGGGGCGCGCCCTCCACCCTCGTGGGCAGGTGGTTGACCCCCTGTTGTGTTCTCAGTGCCAAATATTCTCATATATTCTAGAAAAAATCATATTTAAATTTCAGGGCATTTGGAGAACTTTTATTTTCGAGGTATTTTTATATTGCATGGATAATTAGATAACAGACAGAAAAATATTTATTTTTATTTTATTCAATATAAATAACAGAAAGTAAAAGTGGGGTACAGAAGGTTGTGCCTTCTAGTTTCATCCATCTCATGATCATCAAAAGGAATCCACTAACAAGGTTGATCAAGTCTTGTTAACGAACTCATTCCGAATAACATGGAACCGGAGAAATTTCGAATAACACTATGTTACCTCAATGGGGATATGCACATCCCCAATAATAAGAATATCATATTTCTTCTTGAAAGTAGGAAGAGGAAATTCAAAACCTCCAAATATAATCGATGCAATTTTTCCAATAGAGTTGATACTATGAACTTGAGGTTGTTTCCTCGGAAAGTGTACCGTATGCTCATTACCATTAACATGAAAAGTGGCATTTCCTTTAGTGCAATCAATAACAGCCCTTGCAGTATTCAAAAAGGGTCTTCCAAGAATAATAGACATACTATCGTCCTTGGGAATATCAAGAATAACAAAGTCCGTCAAAATAGTAACGTTTGCAACTACAATAGGCACATCCTCACAAATACCGACAGGTATAGCAGTTGATTTATCAGCCATTTGCAAAGATAGTTCAGTAGGTTTCAACTTATTCAAATCAAGTCCACGATATAAGGAGAGAGGCATAACACTAACACCGGCTCCAAGATCACATAAAGCAGTTTTAACATGGTTTCTTTCAATAGAGCATGGTATAGTGGGTACTCCTGGTTCTCCAAGTTATTTTGGTATTCCACCCTTAAAAGTATAATTAGCAAGCATGGGGGAAATTTCAGCTTCCGGTATCTTTCTTTTATTTGTAATAATATCTTTCATGTACTTAGCATAAGGATTGGTTTTGAGCATATCAGTTAATCGCATACGCAAAAAGATAGGTCTAATCATTTGAGCAAAGCGCTCAAAATCCTCATCATCCTTTTTCTTGGATGGTTTGGGAGGAAAAGGCATGGGTTTCTGAACCCAAGGCTCTCTTTCTTTACCATGTTTCCTAGCAACAAAGTCTTTCTTATCATAACGTTGATTCTTTGATTGTGGGTTATCAAGATCAACAGCAGGTTCAATTTCTATATCATTATCATTACTAGGTTGAGCATCATCATGAACATTATTATTAGCATTATCACTAGTTTCAGGTTCATTACCAGATTGAGTTTCAGCATCAGAAATAGAAATATCATTTGGATTCTCAGGTGTTTCAACAATAGGATCACTGGAAGCATGCAAACTCCTATCATTTTTCTTTTTCTTCTTTTTAGAAGAACTAGGTACATCTATGTTATTTCTCTGAGAATCTTGCTCAATTCTCTTAGGGTGGCCTTCAGGATACAAAGGTTCCTGAGTCATTTTACCAGTTCTAGTAGCCACTCTAACAACATTATCATTATCTTTACTATTCAATTCATTGAGCAAATCATTTTGAGCTTTAAGTACTTGTTCTACTTGAGTGGTAACCATAGAAGCATGTTCACTAATAAGTTTAAGTTCACCTTTAACATTAGCCATATAATCACCCAAGTGTTCAAGCATATTTGAATTGTATTTCAATTGTCTACAAAAATAAGCATTAAAGTATTCTTTCTTAGCCATGAATTTATCAAACTCATCTAAACATGGGCTAGCAAATTTGGTAAATGGGATTTCACCTTTATCATATCTATAGAGAGAATTTAGCTTTACTACTTGTCTCGGGTTATCAAGACCATGAGTTTCTTCAATAGGTAATGGATGAAGATTATATGTTTCTTCAACAGGCGGTAAATTAAGACCATGTATTTCTTCAATAGGAGGTAAATTCTTAACATCTTCAGCTTTAATACCTTTTTTCTTTCATAGATTTCTTTGCCTCTTGCATATCTTCAGGACTGAGAAATAGAATACCTCTCTTCTTCGGAGTTGGTTTAGGAATAGGCTCAGGAGGTGTCCAATTACTTTCATTTGTCAACATATTATTCAATAGAATTTTAGCTTCATCCGGTGTTCTTTCCCTGAAAACAGAACAAGCACAACTATCCAGGTAATCTCTGGAGGCATCGGTTAGTCCACTATAAAAGATATCAAGTATTTCATTTTTCTTAAGAGGATGATCAGGCAAAGCATTAAGTAATTGGAGAAGCCTCCCCCAATCTTGTGGGAGACTCTCTTCTTCAATTTGCACAAAATTATATATATCCCTTAAAGCAGCTTGTTTCTTATGAGCAGGGAAATATTTAGCAGAGAAGTAATAAATCATATCCTCGGGACTATGCACACAACCAGGATCAAGAGAATTAAACCATATCTTAGCATCACCTTTTAATGAGAACGGAAATATTTTAAGGATATAAAAGTAACGAGTTCTCTCATCTTTAGTGAACAGGGTGGCTATATCATTGAATTTAGTAAGATGTGCCACAATAGTTTCAGATTCACAACCATGAAAAGGATCAGATTCAACCAAAGTAATTATATCAGGATCAACAAAGAATTCATAGTCCTTATCATTAACAAAGATAGGTGCAGTAGCAAAAGCAGGGTCAGGTTTCATTCTAGCATTTAGAGATTGCTTACTCCATTTAGCTAATAGCCTTTTGAGTTCATTTCTATTTTTGCAAGCTAAAATAGCTAAAGAAGCTTCTTGATCAAAAACATAACCCATAGGAATAACAAGTGATTCTTCACCATCAGTATCATCAGATTCAATATTTTGAATCTCTCTAGCCCTAGCAAGTTGTTCATCAAGGATATCACTAAGTGGCACAGTAGTATCAGGCATAGAGGTAGTTTCATCATAAGTCTCATGCATAGCAGAAGTGGCATCATCAATAACATGCGACATATCAGAACGAATAGCAGAAGCAGGTGTAGGTGTCGCAAGCTTACTCAAAACAGAAGGTGAATCAAGTGCAGAGCTAGATGGCAGTTCCTTACCTCCCCTCGTAGTTGAGGGATAAATCTTGGTTTTTGGATCTCTCAAGTTCTTCATAATGATAAGCAGATATATATCCCAAGTGACTCAAAGAATAGATCTATGCTCCCCGGCAACGGCGCCAGAAAATAGTCTTGATAACCCACAAGTATAGGGGATCGCAACAGTTTTTGAGGGTAGAGTATTCAACCCAAATTTATTGATTCGACACAATGGGAGCCAAAGAATATTCTCAAGTATTAGCAGCTGAGTTGTCAATTCAACCACACCTGGAAACTTAATATCTACAACAAAGTGTTTAGTAGCAAAGTAATATGATAGTAGTGATAACAGTAACAGTAGTAAAAGTAATGTTTTTGGTATTTTGTAGTGATGATAGCAATAGCAACGGAAAAGTAAATAAGCGGAGAACAATATATGGAAAGCTCATAGGAAATGGATCGGTGATAGAGAATTATGCCGGTTGTGGTTCATCATGTAACAGTCATAACCTAGGGTGACACAGAACTAGCTCCAGTTCATTGATATAATGTAGGCATGTATTCCGAATATAGTCATACGTGCTTATTGAAAAGAACTTGCATGACATCTTTTGTCCTACCCTCCCGTGGCAGCGGGGTCCTTACGGAAACTAAGGGATATTAAGGCCTCCTTTTAATAGAGAACCGGAACAAAGCATGAACACATAGTGAATACATAAGCTCCTCAAATTACGGTCATCAACGGTAAGTATCCCGATTATTGTCACCTCGGGGTTAACGGATCATAACACATAATAGGTGACTATATACTTGCAAGATAGGATCAAGAACACTCATATATTGATGAAAATATAATAGGTTCAGATCTGAAATCATGACACTCGGGCCCTAGTGACAAGCATTAAGCATAGCAAAGTCATAGCAACATCAATCTCAGAACATAGTGGACACTAGGGATCAAACCCTAACAAAACTAACTCGATTAGATGATAGATCCCATCCAACCCATCACCGTCTAGCAAGCCTACGATGGAATTACTCACGCACGGCGGTGAGCATCATGAAATTGGTGATGGAGGATGGTTGATGATGACGATGGCGACAGATTCCCCTCACCGAAGCCCCGAACGGACTCCAGATCTACCCTCCCAAGAGGTTTTAGGGCTTGGCGGTGGCTCCGTATCTTAAAACGCGATGATTTCTTCTCGCTGATTTTTCTCTCCCCGAAACTCAATATATGGAGTTGGAGTTGGAGTCGGAGAGGCAACAGGGGGCCCATGAGGTAGGGGGTGTGCCCTAGGGGGGCAGGCGCGCCCCCCACCCTCGTGGAGAGGTGGTGGGCCCCCTGGCCTTCATCTTTTGCAGGTATTTTTCTTATTTTCTGAAAATTGGTTCCGTGAAGTTTTAGGTCATTCCGAGAACATTTGTTTCTGCACATAAATAACACCATGGTAATTCTGCTGAAAAACAGCGTCAGTCCAGGTTAGTTCCATTCAAATCATGCAAGTTAGAGTCCAAAACAAGGGCAAAAGTGTTTGGAAAAGTAGATATGACGGAGATGTATCATGGTGTAATACCGTACTCTAGTGTGGTGGTGGAGGATTGCCTCTTGGGCTGATGGTGAACAATTCAAGGGAAGAACGGCCTCCTGAGGTTGAGGCGTTTGTGTGTGTGGGGTGGTCTCTCTTCCTCTCGCTCAGATGAGGTGATCCCCCCTTCCACTGTGGTGGCTAGTCCTATTTATAGAGGCCCTGGTCCTCTTCCCAAATATCGAGTGGGAAGGGAGCCAACAATGGAGGGCTAATTTGAAGGGGGACAGCTAGTACAAGCTATCCTGACAAAAGTAGTCTTTGCCTGCACAATGTTCTGGTGGTGACGCTGTTCTGGGCTCCACGTTGACCTCTGTCTTGCAGTCCATGGTCTTGGTCTTGCTGCACCAAAATGGCAACCTTTGCCTGAGGCCTCGGTACTCCGCGGCTGCGCTTGCCCCCTTTGCACCAAAGAGGAAACAAGGACGCTGTGCGCGCTGGCGCCCGCCTGTGTCGATCGTCATGGCTTACGTCACGAGAGCCTCGTGAGGTTCGCCTCGCCTTGATATCTCCGCTCCTCGTGAGCCTGCCTAGCTAGGCCACTCCAGAGGAAGTCTTGCGTCGTCCGCCTCACAAGGCTTGGCCCCTCGGGAGGGTCTTGGATGCTTTGTTGGTGAAGATGGGCCGTACGGCCTGCTGGCTCAGCCACGCCGCGGGCCGCAGGCAGGCATGTCTGGGGGACCCCCATTCCCAGAACGCCGACAGAGCTGATGAAGTACACTGGGCGCTGCACCACTTTCTTCCTTGGCACAACCTTGGGACTGTCTCTGCTGTCTTGCTCTTCTTATTCTTGAATTGCATCTGACCTTGCCAGGATGTGTTCACTTTCCTCCCCAACAGGGAAAATGGATGTGTCTACCGCTTCATCCACTTCCCGCTGTGCCACTAGCACCGCACTAACCACTTAATTAGTTGCTGCTAAGTATAGCAGCAACGGCTCTTGTGGTTTGGGGCAGCCAGAGTAGGCATATAGGAAAGATAGGCCTTCAAATCTTGCAGCCCAGCATCTTCTTCTAGGGTCCTCTCCACAGGTCATGCCTTCTTCAAGATTTTGAAGAACATCAAGGCATGCTTGGCAGACATGGAAATGAACTTGCTAAGCGTGGCAACACATCTGGTCAGACGCCTCACATCCTTGACTGTTTTGGGTGCTTGAATCTGCTTGATAGCCGTGATCTTGTCGGGGTTGGCCTCTATCCCTTGATGGGACACAAAGAAGCCAATTAGCTTGCTAGAAGGAACGCCAACACACACTTCTCCGGGTTCAGCTTCAAGTTGATCTTGCGAATATTAGCAAATGTTTCTTCCAAATCATGAATGAGGGTTGATCTGTCCTTGGTCTTGACTACTATATCATCCATGTAAGCTTCAATGTTTCTGTGCAATTGTGATTCAAAGCAATCTGGACTGTCCTTGGAAAAGTGGCACTCTTCATCCCGAAGGGCATCCATACAAAGTAATACGTGCCACATGGGGTTATGAATGCAGTCTTCTCTTCGTTTTCTTTGGACATGAAGATCTAGTGATACCCAGAATATGCATCCAAGAAAGAGAGCAGGTCACACCCGGAGGTGAAATCCACAATCTGGTCGATGCGCGACAAGGGAAATGGGTCCCTCGGGCATGCCTTGTTCAGATTCGTAAAATCTATGCAAAGCCTCCATTTCCCATTAGCTTTGCATATTACCACAGGATTTGCTAACCAGGTTGGATGCAGTACTCCTCTGACCAGACCAGCTGCCTCAAGTTTCTTGATCTCCTCGGCAATGAACTGCGGCTGCTCCAAAGCTTGCTACCGGACCTTCTACTTGACGGGTCGGGCACATGGGCAAACAGCAAGGTGGTGCTTGATTACCTCCCTGGGAACACCGGGGATATCAGATGGTTGTCAAGCAAACACATCGGTATTCACCCGTAGGAAGGCAACGAGCGTGTTTTCCTATTTTTCATCGAGGGTGGCACTGATAGTGAAGGTACCATCAGCGCTAGCCAGCCCTCCGGGACCCATTTCACAACAGGTGCAGCAGATTTGGGTCTCTTGCTATTAGAACTCTCCGGCAAGTCATCGGCAGGCGCAACGCACTCTGAAAAGGTATGCTTCCTGGATTCCTTGCTGGCATCCTTGTTAGCTTTGTTCTTTCCTTTACTTTCCTTGGCGGGAACAGTGGTCTTAGCGGCCTCTGCCGCGACTGCTTCCCGATACATCTTGTCCACGCAGATGAGTGCATCCTTCTTATCTGATGGAATGGAAATGACGCCTATCGGCCCTGGCATCTTCAAGGTGTTGTAGGCATAGTGGGATGTCGCCATGAATTTGGCCAAAGCTGGGCGACAAAAGATTCCATTGTACGGCAAGGGGGGGTCAACCACATCAAACACGATCTTCTTAGACCGGTAATTCAACTCCCCTGATGCGGAGCATCCTACATTTATCCCCATGTACACTATGTCTAGTCTCCAAGCCCCAAGAGGAAATAAGACGAGACCTCGAGTATACGCCATTGGACATAAGGTGAACTCGCTCCTCTTCGAACATTCACTTAGCACATGTGAGACATGGCTACTACCTCAAATGCATGCGCTATGCATGTTCAAGAACCAAGAGGAAGACCATGAAGCAGCTAGGAGCATTGTACGAGAAGGCGAGGAATCGGAGCAAGAGAAGGAGCTGCCGGGAAGCTACACCTCTCGGATGTCCGACAGCCACGAGACGACCGGCCTTCCGACGCCTGGAGTCTCCACCAGCCAAATGGACCAATCGACGAAAGCCATAGCCGCTGGATGACCGAACAAGGCTGGACGTCCGACGACCATCAGCCTTCGGAGGACCGACATCATCCGAAAATCCGGCGCCACCTCAACTGAGCTGAAATGTCGCAAGTCCGGTCTCCTCCGGATGACCGTACGCCTGCGAGCAACCGGACAACTGACACCCATCGGACGTCCGATGCCTGTCTGCGCAAAGTGTATTGGGCCGAGGCCCATGTACCCCTTCACCCCTCACTTACCCCTTCGTGGCCCTAGAGTATATATACTCCTCCACCTCCACCATTTAAGGGTTAGCAAAGGATTAGCTAATTTGAGAGATAGAGCTTTGCTCATCCACTTGGTTACTTCTCCATTGGAGTCCACGACCTCTTCGAAGAAGATCCCCCAGGCAGATTCAAGGCCCCTCAAGAGAGGACCCCTCAAGGCCTCCTCATGGAGATGAACTAGTTAACTCTTGTACCCCCCTTTGTTGATTGTGGATCGTGTATCTCTTTGCGTTTCGAGAATCTAGCACATGTGTAATCGAATCTTGTTGGTTTGAGTGATTTCTCTCATGTTTCCCCACATGTTCCCCTCGTGTTCTTCGTGTTCCTTGTAGGATCCACACCATTTCGTGAAAGATTGGGCATCTAGGGTTCCAGCCTACATCATCCCCCCGAATGTCACTGGTAGCGTGATCTTCACCTTAGGGCGACTCCTGCTGGGGTTGATCCCTTGAAACGTGCTAGTAACCTTGAGTTCTTCCTCTGCTATCTGAATCTTGCTGATGACTTTTGGGGAAATCAGATTCAACTCAGCCCCACCATCAACCAACATCTTTGTGACTTTGAGGTTGCGGATTGTTGGTGAGACCTGTCGTGGTTCTAAGTCTGACAGTAGAATGGGGGGTAGGAATGTAGAGGCAAGATCCTAGCTATGGAGGAGTTATACATGCGAGTTTTACGAGTTCAGGCCCTTCTTGGAGGAAGTAACAGCCCTACGTCTCGGAGCCCGGAGGCGGTCGACTGGATTATATGCATGTCAGTTATAGGAGGTGCGAACCCTTGTCCCAAAGGAGGGGGTGGCTTATATAGAGTGCGCCAGGACCCCACCTCCCCTCCGTTACACAGGGTTCAATGTGCATAAAGAGAGAGCATTACAGGTAACGTCTGTAATAAAGTGCTACAAATGATCATTAAATATACGGGTAAATGCCCGATCGTTGCTGTGCAGAATGGTTTTAGGTCTTCTTGTACGTCGAGTGGTTGAATAGTCGAGTGACTCAAAGAAGAAGTAGTCTCCGAGTGAATGGTAGGTCGAGTGGATTATACTCGACGACTTTATTGGGTCCACCTTGTTTACTGTTGAACTTCTTTGCTTCTAGGGCAAGGACCTTAGGTAGGACGTATAGGTCAGACCTATTACCCTACCCCAGGTCTATGTCCTCATCATTATCCCCCGAATGGATTGAGGTCCGAGTGAAAAGAAAGTTGAAGTTGATCTTGCCTTGACTCTTGCCTTTCTCAAGAATTCATCTCTGAATGGAGGCCAGTGTTGGAACTTTCGGCTTCATTTCAGTCGCCTTGAACGATTCAGTAATTACCGATTGGTCTTCATAACGTCGCCAGTCGAGTGTCATCTTTGATGCGAAATCTTTGGCGTGATCAGTTGCCGAGGATCCAGGATTTCGTAGGATTCAAAATTTCGGTACGAGCGCGCCAGACAGAACATGTCGTGGTAAGCAGAGTGGATAGACAGGGCGTTTCGATTTCCGCGCCACCTTTTTCGCCACGTATCCCATGCGTGACTATTTGAGGGATTTGAGAGGATCGCCCGGACCCACGCGTCAGCCACTCGGAAGTGGGCTTTTAAAAGCAGCGAGACCGAGGCATCCGCACTGTGCGTGCCCATTCTCCTTCTTCTTCCTCTTGCTCCTTCACCCCATTCGGCTTCTCCACTCTCGACGCCACCGCTCCGTCGCCATGGGGAAGGAGAGAACGGCGGCGCTGGAACGTGCGAAGAAGGCGACGGGGGCGGCGAAAAGCAGGAAGATGAATCGGGGGTCTTCATCGTGCTCGGGGCTGCCGTCGGGTTGGATCCAGGGAGATTGGATCCGATCTTTGCTTTGAAAGGAGGACTTGGACGATATGGCTGAGTTAGGGCTGATCGTCCATGAGTCTGCGCGGTTACCGGAGGCGGAAATGAAACCGCACCCGCGACCGGGTGAGTGCGTTCTGCTCGCCACCCATGTCGACTGCGGCTTCTTGCTTCCTCCACACCCCTTCTTTCGGGGTTTCTTGAATTTCTTTGGGGCCCAACTCCATCATTTTACTCCCAACACCATCATGTATCTTGCCGCGTTCGTATCCATGTGCGAGAATTTCCTGGGGTGTCGACCGCACTGGGGTCTTTTCAAGCACATCTTTACCATCCGCTCCCAAACAGTGAAGAAAGCGAACTCAAACGACGAGAAAACCCATGTTATCCAGATGTGTGGGGGTTTGGGTGTTCAGAAGAGGAAAAGAAATTCTTTTCCCTCGATGACTCTTCCGGAGTCGATCAGGGGCTGGTAGTCGACCTGGTTCTACTGCCAGGACATCGTGACGCTAGGCCACTCGACTCGACTTCCCCCTTTCCCTTTTGATCATGTTCAAACTCCATCTTCGTTGAAAGTTACTGCCACGGAGAAGGCGGAGACAGCATGCTTGTCGAGAGAGTGGTTCAGTTGATCAACCAAGGTGTCACTAGCATGGATCTACTAGAGGTGTTCCTCAGTCGGCGTATCCAACAACTCCAAGCTCGTGACCACTCCATGTGGATGTACTCCGGGGCTGGTGACACCGCTCGGGGTCATCCGGAGGAGGTGGCGGCCAAAACAGTGGCCGAGTGGCTGAGGGGTATCACCGGGAACAAGGACAACCCCAGGGGCGCCAGGAAAGTCAACCCTCTCAGCGATAGAAACCAACCAGACAAGGTTTGGCCATTTCAACTGAGCTTTTAGACGTGTTTTCCGACTGTTTGTTGATCCGACTGACTTGCAATCGGCTCCTTGTTTTGTAGATTTACACGGAGATGTATTCAATGCCCAATGGTGAACAAGCTCTGGAGCAAGACCAAGAGGGTGAGGACAGTGCGGAGGAGAGCGGCGAGTGGGAGTCACCAGCCGACGATGATGAAGATGAGAGCGATGAGTCGGGCGATGAGGAAGTAGCCGACTCACCGCCTCGTTCTGAACGTCGATCCAAGCAGCACCATGATCTGGGCAGGCACGGTAAAGCTGAGGCGTCGAGTGCTCCATCTCAAAACCGCGCTCGGTCTCCGACTCTAGAATTGGCTAAGAAGGTCACCAAGCAGCCCAAGGTCAATCCTTCGAAGGCTCGGAAGACCTTGCCTAGAATCGAGATGGATGTTCCTGTTGCTTCTGGGTAAATGTTCTTCCTGTATTTTCCTGTTCCGACCGACTTTTTTGTTCTGACCGAGTGGATGATGAACCTTTACAGCCCGACCTCAGCTGCGACTGACATGGACATTGACAAGAATCTGGTCGACGAGGAAACCGACAACGCAGCTACCTCCAAAGCCAGTAAGTCTGCCCGATTCGAATTTATTTGGATGACTGGATTGTTTGTCAGCTATCCATACAACTTTCTCTGTTTATTGCAGTTCCACGGGACGTTGTTGTGCTCCCGGATGATGAAGAAGAAGTACCGCTGAGGGGGAGGAGGAGGAAAGACAAGGAACTAGGCGGGAAAGCGTCTGAGGTCCAGGTTATTCAGTCGACCGTGACACCTGGGGCGGTAGTCGAGCAATCGACAGATTCGGCTCGAACCAACGTCACCTCCGATGTCCCGCTGTCGATTGGTTGTCCATCAGGATTAGCTGCTCAGACTTCTACTGCACCAATACAACTCCACGCTTCAGATCCTGCAGCTGCTTTGACTGCTCTGCCAGCATCGCTTTTTACTGCGTATCAGACTCCGGACGACCCATCGACTGCTGCCAAGGAAGCTCTTCTTCAGTTAAATCTTGTGATGGGGCAAATGAAAGTGGTGCATGAGGCCAGCCAGGTGGCCTTCAACGCCGGAGCTGCTCTGCAAACCAATGTCCAGGTTAGTTGGTCATATTTCTCGTCTGATCACCCACTGGGGTGTTACTGTTTTGAAATTGTATAAGTCACTTTGATCGACTCAAGCTGAATCTTTGAACTAGTGGGGGCGCTCTGAGTGCACCCACTGGGTGTAGTCCCCAAGGCCATAGTTGACCGCGGGTAGTCAACTGTGGTCTGAGAATCTGAACTTTCTTTTTTACAACTCGCGCTGGGCGGACCATGCCGACTGGAATTAAAACCAGTGGGGGCATGCTAAGTGCACCCACGGAGTGTAGTCCCCGAGACCATAGTTGACTGCGGACAGTCGACTGTGGTCTGAGAATCTGAACCTCTCTTTTTTTTGATTCGATGGTAGTCTTGGAGTAGCTGTCGCAGTGATGTCTTTCATTTCAATCGACTAACAAGTCTTATGTGTTGGCCGCAGAAATCTTGTGATCTCAGTGCCCAACTCTCTACACTGAACGAGCAACAAATCAGCCTCAACCTTGATCTGGAACGGGCCAAAAAGAATCTCAAGACAGCTCGCGATGAAGTAGCTGCCATGGGAGGTAACCGATCATGAACTGTTTATCTTACTGTTGCTCGCACTTTTCCTTTCCATTTTTTTTGAACCGAGTGACTCCATTCGAGCGGATGTATGTAGTGAAAACCGTCAACTCCAAGCCCGTCTGAAGAATGTTATTTCTTTAGAGAAAATGAAGCAGGCTTTGGAGAAGAAGGATCTGGATCTTGCTGCTGCACAGAAGGAAGCGCGAGAGAAAACTGCGCTGGCCGACAAGAAGCTTGCTTCGGTCGACAAGCTTGAAGAAGAGAATTCCAAACTGAAGACTGTTGTTTCTGATGCCAATCGGGAGGTCAAGCGACTGAAGAAGGACAAGGACAAGCGGACTGATGAGCTTGGGAGCCTCAAAGTTAAGAAGGGCGAGTTGGAGTCTTATCTGGGCCAGCTTGCTGCAAAGCTGGTCTTAAACCTTGAAGGTACTGATGGTTGACTGACTTGTTTCTGTCGACTGTCAAGTCTAATTATATCGTTGACTCACCATTCACTCGACTGTGCAGATTTTTGTCAAGACTTTGAAGCGGAAACTAGGAGGGTCGAGACGGGTCTTGACACCATAAACTGTCCAGTCAAGGATGATGTTGCGATGAATGTGCTGCGGTTGGAATCTCGCATGGACAACGCAGTTACTTATCTTGCCCGCCTGAAAGATGTGATGACTCTGGTTGATGCTGAACTCTGGCCTCAGGCGGAACTGTCCCAAGATCTCGAGTCCCTGATGGCTCGACTGAATCAAATCCCCGACCGAGTGCAAGAATGGAAGAATTCATCCGCTCGCTGCGGCGCTGATGTCACATTGTCCCTGGTCCGAGTGCACTGCAAATACGTCAAAGAAGACAAGCTAGCGGAATTCAAGGTTGCTAACACCAACAGACACACTTTCCAGTCCTTCATGGACACTTTCCTTGAAGCCGCCACTCGTATTGCAGACAGCATAGACCTTGATAGTTTCTGTGACCCAGCCAGTCCTTCTCCTGATGCGTGACCGAAAAACATTATGCTCCACCTTTATTTGCCTCGGAATGCCAAGTGACTGTGTAACCATTAAACTCCTTTGGGCTTGATGCTCGAATACTTTTGATCCGTTGTCTGGAACTTTTAGGATCTATCTGAACTTGGTTTATTTCTGAATATGCTTGTATTTGCCTTCGCTTGGACTTTGCTCTTTAAGATGTAGCCCTGAAGTGGAGACTTCAATCGACCTACGCCTCGTCGTCCCTACGGACAGGGATGGAGCGCACGTTGTATTTGTGGCGTAGCTCGGAGAAGAATGTCGCAGTTGACCTGCACCTCGTCGCCCTTGCAGATAGGGATGGAGCATACGTTGTACTTGTGGCGCAGCTCCTAAGGAGAAGGTTGCAGTCGACCTGCACCTCGTCGTCCTTGCGGATGGGGATGGAGCGCATGTTGTATTTGTGGTGCAGCTCCAAAGGAGAAGGTTGTAGTCGACCGGCACCTCGTCGTCCTTACTGATAGGGATGGAGCGTATGTTGTACTTGTGGCGCAACTCCAAAGGAGAAGGTTGCAGTCGACCTGCACCTCGTCGTCCTTGCGGATGGGGATGGAGCGCACGTTGTATTTGTGGCGTAGCTCCAAAGGAGAAGGTTGTAGTTGACCTGCACCTCGTCGTCCTTGCAGATGGGGATGGAGCGCACGTTGTATTTGTGGCGCGGCTCCAAATGAGAAGGTTCTAGTCGACCTGCACCTCATCGTCCTTGCAGATGGTAATGGAGTGCATGTTGTATTTGTGGCGCAGTTCCAAAGGAGAAGGTTGCAGTCGACCTGCATCTCGTCCTCCTTGTGGATAAGGACGGACTTTAAACCTTAGGCGAGTACTGGACTGCAAGTAAACCCCCAAGTGAGAGGGTCGCTCACCACTCAGTAGGATTTTTTAAACTTAAGCGAGTACTGGACTGCAGCTAAGCCCCCGAGTGGGAGGATTGCTCACCGCTTGGTAGGATTTTTTAAACTTAGGCGAGTACTGGACTGCAGCTAAGCCCCCAAGTGGGAGGATTGCTCATCACTTGGTAGGATTTTTTAACCTTAGGCGAGTACTGGACTGCAGCTAAGCCTCCGAGTGGGAGTGTTGCTCACCACTCGGTAGGATTTTACAAACTTAGGCGAGTACTGGACTGCAACTAAGCCCCCGAGTGGGAGGGTTGCTCACCACTCGGTAGGATTTTTTAAACTTAGGTGAGTACTGGACTACAGCTAAGCCCCCGAGTGGGAGGGTTGCTCACCACTCGGTAGGATTTTTTAAACTTAGGCGAGTACTGGACTACAGCTAAGCCTCCGAGTGGGAGGGTTGCTCACCACTCGGTAGGATTTTACAAACTTAGGCGAGTACTAGACTGCAGCTAAGCCCCCGATTGGTAGGGTTGCTCACCACTCGGTAGAATTTTTTAAACTTAGGCGAGTACTGGACTACAGCTAAGCCCCCGAGTGGGAGGGTTGCTCACCATTCAGTAGGATTTTTTAAACTTAGGCGAGTACTGGACTGCAGCTAAGCCTCCGAGTGGGAGGGTTGCTCACCACTCGGTAGGATTTTTTAACCTTAGGCGAGTATTAGACTGTAGTTAAGCCCCCGAGTGGGAGGGTTGCTCACCACTCGGTAGGATTTTACAAACTTAGGCGAGTACTGGACTGCAGCTAAGCCCCCAAGTGGGAGGGTTGCTCACCACTCGGTAGGATTTTTTAAACTTAGGTGAAACGGATTCGCAACTAAGCCTCCGAGTGGGAGGCTTGCTCACCACTCGGTAGGATTTTCTTTTAAACTTAGGCGAAACGGATTCGCAGCTAAGTCACACATTGGGGGATTTCAGATGCAAATAAAAGCAACAACAATCATTTAAGAGGACTATAAAGCTCTTGTCTTTGATAAGCAAATTACAAAGGTATTTCTTATTACATTTTATTCGAATGAGTACTTAAGTGTAAAAGGGGCGGAGCAACTCCGCATTCCAAGCCCATGGCTCGTCCTTCTTATGCTCGACATTGTAAAGGTGGTATGCTCCGTTGTGGAGCACTCTGGTGACAATGAAGGGGCCTTCCCAAGCAGGAGCGAGCTTGTGTGGTTTCTGCTCATCCACTCGAAGAACCAAGTCTCCCTCTTGAAAGGCTCGACCTTTCACATTTCTGGCGTGGAATCGACGCAAGTCTTGCTGATAAATGGTCGACTCGATCAAGGCCATCTCTCTTTCCTCATCTAGGAGGTCGACTGCGTCCTGCTGAACTTGTTCTGCTTCATCTTCAGAGAAGAGCTTGACTCGTGGTGCATTATGAAGCAAGTCACTCGGTAGAATAGCTTCATCTCCATAGACCAAAAAGAATGGAGTTCGGCCAGTCGACCGATTGGGAGTTGTCCTCAATACCCAAAGAACTGATGGAAGTTCATCAACCCAGGTGCCCGCTGCATGCTTGAGGTCTCGCATCAGTCGGGGTTTCAATCCTTTGAGAATCAGGCCATTTCCTCTCTCTGCTTATCCATTCGACTGGGGATGGGCGACTGAAGCATAGTCGACTCGTGTGCCTTGGGAGGCGCAGAAGGCTCTGAACTCATCTGAATCGAAGTTCTATCCATTGTCAGTGATGATGTTGTGTGGAACTCCGTATCTGAACGTCAATTCTCTGATGAAGCTGACGGTAGTACTAGCTTCCAGATTCCTGATAGGCTTGGCTTCAATCCACTTGGTAAACTTGTCGACTGCTACAAGCATGTGAGTGAAGCCGCTCCTACCAGTCCTCAGCGGTCCAACCATATATAATCCCCAAACAGCAAAGGGCCGGACGAGTGGAATCATCTTTAGGTTTGTGGGACATATTGGAGTAAAACTGGCAGCCTTCACATCTGTCGACTATATCTTTCGCCATTTCAATTGCTCGTGGCCAATAAAATCCAGCTCGGTATGCTTTAGCCATAATGGTCCTAGAGGACGCATGGTAGCCACAGGTCCCCGAGTGGATGTCGTTGAGGATCGCTAGACCTTCTTGGGTTATGCATTTCTGGCTGACTCCAGTTACACTTTCCCTGAACAACTGTCCTCTATCACAGTAAAGGCTTTGGATCGACGGACGATCTGTCGAGCCTCTTCTTCATCCACTAGGAGTTCCTTCCTAAGGATATACGCAATGTACGGTACTGTCCAATCGGGAGTAATAACCAAAATATCCATGATTAGGTCGACCACGGCTAGAATCTCGACTTCAGTCGGATCAGTGGCACTCTTTGTCTATGGGGGCTCTTTAGTGAAGGGATCTTCTTGAACTGAAGTTGCATGAATATGCTCCAGGAACACATTACTGGGAATGGCTTCTCTCTTGGAGCCTATCTTTGCTAAATCATCGGCTACTTGATTTTTCAGTCGGGGTATATGATGGAGCTCTAACCCCTCAAACTTCTTTTCCAACTTCCTCACCATGTTGTAGTAGTCAGTCATGGCTGGGCTTCTGACGTCCCACTCCTTCATCACTTGATTGACTACTAAATCTAAGTCGCCATAGACCATGAGGCGACGGACGCCGAGTGAGATGGCCATACGTAACCCATACAAGAGTGCTTAATATTCTGCTTCGTTATTAGAGGAATCAAAGTGAATCTGGAGGACATATCTGAGCTTGTCTCCTCGGGGGGATACCAGTATCACCCCAGCACCGGAACTTGAGTCGGTAGTTGCTGTTCGATCTACTCGGCGAGAAAATCTGCTATTTCTTGGGACTTGATAGATTTCTTTGCCTAAAACTTGATATCTAAGGGAAGGAGTTCAATCGCCCACTTTGCCACTCGTCCAGTTGTATCTCTGTTGTTCAGAATCTGTGATAATGGAGCGTCGCTGACGACTGTAATGGAGTGGTCAGAGAAGTAATGTGCAACCTTCTTCGTGGTCATATAAATCCCATAAACAAGCTTCTGATAATGTGGATATCTTTGCTTTGATGGAGTCAAAACTTCAGAGACATAGTATACTGCGCGCTGAACTTTGTAAGCTTTTCCTTCTTCTTTTCGCTCGACCGTAAGTATTGTACTGATGACTTGTCCAGTGGCTGCAATGTAAAGCAGTAAAGGCTCTTTGCTGATTGGAGCAGCAAGCACCGGCTGGGTGGAAAGCAGGGCTTTAAGCTCTGCAAATGTTGCATCAGCTTCAGGAGTCCACTCGAACTTATCTGACTTCTTCATCAATCGGTAAAGAGGCAGTGCCTTTTCACCGAGGCGAGAAATGAATCGACTTAGGGCAGCCAAACAACCAGTAAGATTCTGGACATCATGTACACTCACAGGGCGTTTCATCCGGAGTATGGCACCCACTTTCTCTGGGTTAGCATCGATCCCTCATTCGGAAATGAGAAAACCGAGTAATTTTCCTCCTGGAACTCCAAACGTGCACTTTGATGGATTAAGCTTGATATCATACCTTCTGAGGTTGGCAGAGGTTTCAGCAAGGTGAGCCAGTAGGTAGGAACCTTTACGTGACTTGACCACAATGTCATCCATGTATGCTTCCACATTTCGACTGATCTGAGTGAGTAAACACTTCTGAATCATCCGCATGAATGTGGATCCACCGTTCTTCAAGCCGAATGGCACAGTGACATAACAGAAGCACCCAAATGGCGTGATGAACGCTGTTTTTATCTCATCGGGTCCATAGAGACGGATCTGATGATACCCAGAATAAGTGTCCAAAAAGGACAAATGCTCACACCCCACAGTCGAGTCGACTATTTGGTCGACGCTAGGGAGAGGAAAGTGATATTTTGGGCAGGCCCGATTGATATGTTTGAAGTCAATGCACATGCGAAGTGAGTCGTCCTTCTTTGGGACCATGACAACATTAGCTAACCACTCAGAGTGATAAATCTCTCGGATAAACTCAGCTGCTAGACGCCGAGCCACTTCTTCATCGATTGCCTTTCTCTTCTGTACGACGGACCGTCGAAGATGTTCTTTGACTGGTTTCACTTTTGGGTCGACTCGCAAACGATGCTCAGCCAGTTCCCTGGGAACACCTGGCATGTCAGAAGGTTTCCATGCAAAGATGTCCCAGTTCTCACGGAGGAACTGGATGAGCGCTTCTTCCTATTTGGAGTCGAGTGTTGTTGAAATGTGAGTCGGAGCAGCATTGGGATCCGTTGGGTGAATATGAATCGGCTTCGTTTCACCAGATGACTGGAATGCTGAATCTGTGGCAGGCTTCTTAGCTCGCAACAAATCACTCGGATCTGCATTTTTTGATGCTCCTGCAATTCCACTATTGCCATCTCTGCATCGGCGATCTTTGAGCCCTCCTGGAAGCACTCTTCTGCCTTCTTTCGATTGCCAGTGATAGTGATCACCCCTTTAGGACCAGGCATCTTCAATTTGAGGTACACGTAACATGGCCGAGCCATAAAACATGCATAAGCTGGCCTGCCCAGAATAGCATGATAAGCACTCTGGAAATCCACAACTTTAAATGTCAACTTTTCTTTGCGGTAATTCTTGTAATCACCGAAAACTACATCAAGGGCGATCTAGCCAAGTGACGCATCCTTCTTGCCAGGAATAACTCCATGGAAACTCATATTGCTTTCACTGAGTCTGGACATCGGAATGCCCATTCCTTTCAACGTCTCTTCATATAGTATATTCAGACCACTGCCACCATCCATCAGAACCTTAGTCAATCGAGTGCCTTCGACTACTGGGTCGACCACCAGCACTTGCCTCCCATGGGTGGCTATGTGCATTGGGTGATCGGACTGGTCGAATGTAATGGCAGTCTGAGACCACTTCAAATAACTGGGTGTCACCGGAGCGACCATGTTCACTTCTCTGTTGATGACTTTCAGTCGACTCTTGCTCTCAACATCAGCGAAAATCATTAGAGTGGAATTGACGTGGGGGTAACCATCATCGTCCTCTTCCTCATCCTCAACTTTGTCCGCTTCCTTCTCCTTTTCCTTGGGCTGTTTCTCTTGGAATTGCTAGATTAGGAGTCGACACTATCGAGTGGTATGCTTCAGGTAAATGAAATTACCCTCTTCATCTTTCTTGGTGTTAATGTGGCATGGTAAATCTAGCACATCATTTCCATCTTGATCTTTTACTTTCTTGGGGTTCCACGGTCCTTTGAGTTTCCCTTTGAACTTTCCTTGAGTCACGGCTAATGCTTCTCCAGGAGCAGCTGGCTCGGCTTTGCGCTTCTGCTTCTGACTGGAGTTCCCTCCTCCGGTTTCGTGGGCGACTGTTTTGTGCTTGCCACTCCGGAGTCGGTCTTCCTCTTCACCATTGGCGTATTTGGTGGCAATCTTCATCATCCGAGTCAGAGTCATATCTCCTGTCCGACCGAATTTCAGATTCAATTCCCGATACTTAACGCCCTCTTTGAAGGCACAAATTTCTTAGTGATCTGACACATTCTCCACTGTATGGTGTAATGTGATCCATCGTTGGATATAATCTTTCAGAGTTTCATTCGGTTTCGGAACGCAACACTGTAATTCTGTCAGCCCTGCTGGCCGTTTGCAAGTACCTACAAATGTTCTGACAAATACTCGGGCAAGATCTTCCCAAGTATAAATACTACCATGCGCTAACTGATTTAGCCACGCTCTGGCCGAGCCCTCTAACATCAAAGGGCGATGCTTCATGGCAACTTAATCGCTGCCACCACCAATCTGTACAGCCACTCGGTAATCCTCAAGCCAAGTGTCAGGCTTGGACTCACCAGTGAACTTACTGACTCCAGTCGCCAACCTGAAGTTGGGAGGAATCACCGCAGCCTGATGGCTCTGCTGAAGCACTCTGGACCTGAGACATGTACTCTGCTGCTGGTTGGAAAATCTCTGTCGTTGCCTTCTCTGTGAGCTCTATTTCTATCGACCAGACCCTGAACAAGAATATATCTCGCATCAAAGACCGGTTCCCTGGGGTCGACTGGAATCCTTCGGCCACCACTGTGAGGACGTCCATCATCATGCTGCCAAGGCACGTATGACCCACTCCTTGGGGGAGGCATGGGCACTCGACAACGATCATCGTGATCGAGTCAGTGATCATACTGCTTGTGTTTTCTGTACTGATCTCGCTGGTCCCCAAGTCCCTCACACCTCGGGGGCAATCTCGGGCTGTGAGCCGACTGGACTGTGTCTGCAACCACGGATCTGCTATGGATCCTATTCCGCGGCTGAGATACTGCTGTATTCTCCTCTCCCGCTGCTCGGAGCAAAGCCCGGATCTGCACCAAACCTCAACCAGCTTCTGACTGGGAAGGTTGAATTGACTCCGCTATTCGGGCCGCAGCTGCGAGATTCCGGATCGGGGTTCGGTATAGCTGAGTCGGAGGCGGAAAAAGTTGGCGTCGACTGGACTCGGGGATACGCTGCCGAGCACGCTCTTAGAGTGCGCGCTGGAGGTTCTCCAGTCGAGTGCGCTTAGCCAAGTTTGCTAGGCGCGCCTCCTCCAAGGCTTGGGCCTCAGGGGTTTCCCCAACGATAGGAGTGTGAAGCGCATCCATGTTCCGGCGGCGAAGTTCTTCCCTCCGCTGCGAAGATAGGGGTTCGGGGCGGTACTCTTTGTGAACATGCGACGGATCGCCGCCCCATCGCCTCCTTCTTCATGGGTGAAGCTAGGAGGACTGCATGGTCCATTGACCATCAAAACTTCCGCCCGGGGTCGCTGCTGTCGCACTCGGATGCAGTCTCTACGGAGCTAGTCAATAGGTCGAACAGGCCGTAGAGAGTTTCGTCGGGCTCGATTGCTGCAACTTGGGGGTGGCCGACTGGCGAGCCACCGCATGCCTCACCCACCACTGAAGCCTCGATCGACCGGAATGTTTGCTCCGGCGGGCTGCAGGGAGGGAGGTCAGCACAGGAGCCGACCGATACTGAGTCGACGGCTGCCTTAGGAGGACGCCACGGACGCACACGCGAAAGTGCGTTGTCCCGCGGACGGGGAGCGCCTCGACGTCAAGTGGCGCTTCTTGGGGCCAAGCGGAGTCGTCGGCGATGAATACGAGCACGCCGAGAAGGATCTCGCGGCTCTCGGCCAAACCTCCGCCTGAAACCATGTTGATGGGGATTGGAAAAATCGCAACTTCTCCAACAAGTCGCTAAACACCTACCCCACAGTGGGCTCCAACTGTCATGGTTCTAAGTCTGATAGTAGAATGGGGGGTAGGAATGTAGAGGCAAGATCCTAGCTATGGAGGAGTTGTACACGTGAGTTTTACAGGTTCAGGACCTTCTCGGAGGAAGTAACAGCCCTACGTCTCGGAGCCCGGAGGCGGTCGACTGGATTATATGCATGTGAGTTACAGGAGGTGCGAACCCTTGTCCCAGAGGAGGGGGTGGCTTATATAGAGTGCGCCAGGACCCCAGCTCCCCTCCGTTACACAGGGTTCAATGTTCATAAAGAGAGAGCGTTACAGGTAACGTCTATAATAAAGTGCTACAAATGATCATTAAGTATACGGGTAAATGCCCGACCGTTGCTGTGCAGAACGGATTTAGGTCTTCTTGTACGTCGAGTGGTTGAGTAGTCGAGTGACTCAAAGAAGAAGTAGTCTCCGAGTGAATGGTAGGTCAAGTGGATTACACTCGACACCTTTATTGGGTCAACCTTGTTTACTCTTGAACTTCTTTGCTTCTAGGGTAAGGACCTTAGGTAGGACGTATAGGTCAGGCCTATTATCCTACCCCAGGTCTATGTCCTCATCAAGACCAACAATGGCAAGCACCCTACCGAAGTGGTGCGGTCAGGGTCATCATCTTCCTCAAAGATGATGGGCGTGCGGGACCACTTGAGCGGCTTCCAAGAATCTGCCGCTGGCTCCACGACATTGACTTCACACGCCCACTGTTTAAGTTGGCGTTGACAGGAGTGCAGAGATGCAGCCCTGTCAATGCACAGGGCGTCAGTGACTTTCTGGAACTCCTACTCGCTGGTTTCCTCTTCATCCCCTCCATCAGACTCATCATTGCAATCCTCCTTCTTATGGCCTTCGGCGGGTTTTCCTTGATTCTGAGGAGCCTTGCTAGGGCGGCTTGCTCCGCCACCTCGGCCCTTCCTGCCAGTGCCTCCTTGAACTTTGTCCTTATCATGCATCTCATATTCAGCCATTTGCTTCTTGAAGAGCTCCTCCACCTGATGACACTCCTGGAGGTCGTGGCCCTTGGTCTGATGGATCTTGTAGTATAGGCCATCACCTTTCCCAACCTTCTCGGCAGCCGTGGCTTCCCGACAATCAGTGCACGCGGCAACTTCCTTGCCAGGAACCTCGGCCTTGGCCTTCTTGCCGGTACTAGGTGTGCTCGACCCCTCAACTATCATCATTGCTTTATCCTTGCGTCTTTTGATGCGCTTCTTGTTCTTCTTATTCTCCTAATTGGTGGCCTCATCATCATTCTCTGAGTCGATGTCGACGCCATCCTCTTCACTGGGGAGCCGCCTCCCCTCCTCTACTCGAGCAAAATTATCCACCAGAGTGTATAGCTCCGGCATAGTCTTGGGCAACCGAACGTTCATCTTGGAACCTATATGACGATTGTGAAGGAAATATGCCCTAGAGGCAATAATGAAGTTGGTATTTGTATTTCCTTATATAATGATAAATGTTTATTATTCATGCTAGAATTGTATTAACCGGAAACTTAGTACATGTGTGAATGCATAGAGAAACAGAATGTCACTAGTATGCCTCTACTTGACTAGCTCGTTGAATCAATGATGGTTATGTTTCCTAAACATAGACATGAGTTGTCATTTGATTAACGGGATCACATCATTATAGAATGATGTGATTGACTTGACCCATCCGTTATCTTAGCACGATGATCATTTAGTTTGTTGCTATTGCTTTCTCCATAACTTATACATGTTCCTATGACTATGATATCATGCAACTCCCGAATGCCGGAGGAACACTTTGTGTGCTACCAAACGTCACAACGTAACTAGGTGATTATAAAGGTGATCTATAGGTGTCTCCGATAGTGTTTGTTGAGTTAGCATAGATCGAGATTAGGATTTGTCACTCCGATTGTCGGAGAGTTATCTCTGGGCCCTCTCGGTAATGCACATCACTATAAGCCTCGCAAGCAACATGACTAATGAGTTAGTTACGGGATGATGCATTACGAAACTAGTAACGAGACTTGTCGGTAACGAGATTGAACTAGGTATTGAGATACCAATGATCGAATCTCGGGCAAGTAACATACCGATGACAAAGGGAACAATGTATATCGTTATGCGATTTGACCCATAAAGATCTTCATAGAATATGTGGGAGCCAATATGAACATCCAGGTTCCGCTATTGGTTATTGATTGGAGACGTGTCTCGGTCATGTCTAAATAGTTCTCGAACCCGTAGGGTCCGCCCTCTTAACGTTCGGTGACGATCGGTATTATGAGTTTATGTGTTTTGATGTACCGAAGGTAGTTCGGAGTCCCGAATATGATCACGGACATGACGAGAAGTCTCGAAATGGTTGAGACATAAAGATTGATATATTGGATGACTATATTCTGACACCGGATGAGTTCCGGGGGTCACCGGATAATTATCAGAGTGTCGGGGGGTTATCGGAAACCCCGGGGGAACTAATGGGCCAACATGGGCCTTGTGAGAGAGACAGGAGGGGCCATAGGGCTGCCCCCCTTGGGAGTCTGAATTGGACAAGAAGGGGGGCAGCGCCCCCTCTTTCCCTCCCTCTCTCCCTCTCTTTCCTTCCCCCTCCTTCTTCCTAGTTGGACTACGAAAGGGGGAGTCCTACTCCTACTAGGAGGAGGACTCCTCCCTCTCCTTGGCGCGCCCCAAGGCCGGCCGGCCTCCCCCCTTGCTCCTTTATATACGGGGGCAGGGGCACCCTAGAACACACAGAAGTTGATCATTGATCCCTTAGCCATGTGCGGTGCCTCCTCTACCATAATCCACCTCGGTCATATCATAGCGGTGCTTAGGCGAAACCCTGTTCTGGTAACATCATCATCACCGTCATCACGCCGTCATGCTAACAAAGCTCTCCCTCGACACTTTGCTGGATCACGAGTTCATGGGACGTCACCGAGCCGAATGTGCACAGATCGCGGAGTTGCCGTACTTTTGGTACTAGGATCGGTCGATCTTGAAGATGTATGACTACATCAACCGCGTTGTCATAACGCTTCCGCTTACGGTCTATGAGGGTACATGGACACCACTCTCCCCTCTCGTTGCTATGCATCACCGTGATCTTCCAAGTGCGTAGGAATTTTTTTGAAATTACTGCGTTCCCCAATATTGATATCAGAGCCAGGTTTATGCATAGATGTTATATGCACGTGTAGAACACAAAGGAGTTGTGGGCGTGGGTATATACATATTTCTTGCCTTCACTAGTTTATTCTTGATTCGGCGGTATTTTGGATGAAGCGGCCCACACCGACATTACGCATATGCTTACGCGAGACTGGTTCTACCGACGTGCTTCGCACACAGGTGGCCGGTGGGTGTCAGTTTCTCCAACTTTAGTTGAATCGGATTCAATGAATAGGGTTCTTTCTGAAGATCAAAAAGCAATCACTATCCCACATTGTGGTTTTTGATGCATAGGTAAGAACGGTTCTTGCTCAACCCGTAGCAGCCACGTAAAACTTGCAACAACAAAGTAGAGCACGTCTAACTTGTTTTTGCAGGGCATGTTGTGATGTGATATGGTCAAGACATGATGCTAAATTTTATTGTATGAGATGATCAAGTTTTTGTAACACAGTTATCGGCAACTGGCAGGAGCCATATGGTTGTCGCTTTATTGTATGAAATGCAATCGCCATGTAATTGCTTTAGTTTATCACTAAGCGGTACCGATAGTCCTAGAAGCAATAGTTGGCGAAACGACAACGATGCTTCGATGGAGATCAAGGTATCAAGCCGGTGACGATGGTGATCATGACGGTGCTTTGGAGATGGAGATCAAAGGCACAAGATGATGATGGCCATATCATATCACTTATATTGATTGCATGTGATGTTTATCCTTTATGCATCTTATTTTGCTTAGTTCAGTGGTAGCATTATAAGATGATCTCTCACTAAATTTCAAGGTATAAGTGTTCTCCCTAAGTATGCACCATTGTTACAGTTCGTCATGCCGAGACACCACGTGATGATCGGGTGTGATAAGCTCTACGTTCACATACAACGGGTGCAAGCCAGTTTTGCACACGCGGAATTCTCGGGTTAAACTTGATGAGCCTAGCATATGCAGATATGGCCTCATAACACTAAGACCGAAAGGTCGAGCATGAATCATATAGTAGATATGATCAACATAGTGATGTTCACCATTGAAAACTACTCCATCTGACGTGATGATCGGACATGGTTTAGTTGATATGGATTAGGTGATCACTTAGATGATTAGAGACATGTCTGTGTAAGTTGGAGTTCTTAAGTAATTTGATTAATTGAACTTTAATTTATCATGAACTTAGTAGCTGATAGTATTTTGCAGGTCTATGTTGTTGTACATAAATGGCCCGTGCTGTAGTTCCGTTGAATTTTAATGCGTTCCTAGAGAAAGCTAAGTTGAAAGATGACGGTAGCAACCACACGGACTGGGTACGTAACTTGAGGATTATCCTCATTGCTGCATGGAAGAATTACGTCTTGGAAGCACCGCTAGGTGACAACCCGTTGCAGGAGCAATGCCAGATGTTATGAACACCTGGCAGAGCAAAGCTGATGACTACTCGATAGTTCAGTGTGCCATGCTTTACGGCTTAGAACCGGGACTTCAACAATGTTTGTAACGTCATGGAACATATGAGATGTTCCAGGAGTTGAAGTTAATATTTCAAGAAAATGAACGGATTGAGAGATATGAAGTCTCCAATAAGTTCTACAGCTGCAAGATTGAGGAGAATAGTTCTGTCAGTGAACATATACTCAGAATGTCTGGGTACCACAACCACTTGACTCAACTGGGAGTAAATCTTCCTGATGATAGTGTCATTGACAGAGTTCTTCAATCACTGCCACCAAGCTACAAGAGCTTCGTGATGAACTATAATATGCAAGGGATGGATAAGACGATCCGTGAGCTCTTCGCAATGCTAAAGGCTGCAGAGGTAGAAATCAAGAAGGAGCATCAAGTGCTGATGGTCAACAAGACCACCAGTTTCTAGAAAAAGGGTAAAGGGATGAAGGGGAACTTCAAGAAGAACAAAAAACCATTTGTTGCTCAAGTGAAGAAACCCAAGTCTGGACCTAAGCTTGAGATTGAGTGCTTCTACTACAAAGGGACTGGTCACTGGAAGCGGAACTGCCCCAAGTATTTGGCGCAGAAGAAGGATGGCAAAGTGAAAGGTATATTTGATATACATGTTATTGATGTGTACCTTACTAATGCTAGCAGTAGTGCCTGGGTATTTGATACTGGTTCAGTTGCTAACATTTGCAACTCAAAACAGGGGCTACGGATTAAGCGAGGGTTGGCTAAGGACGAGGTGATGATGTGCGTGGGAAATGGTTCCAAAGTCAATGTGATCGCCGTCGGCACGCTACCTCTACATCTAACTTCAGGATTAGTTTTAGACCTAAATAATTGTTATTTGGTGCCAGCGTTGAGCATGAAAATTATATCTGGATCTTGTTTGATGCGACACGGTTATTCATTTAAATCAGAGAATAATGGTTGTTCTATTTATATGAGTAATATCTTTTATGGTCATGCACCCTTGATGAGTGGTCCATTTTTACTAAATCTTGATAGTAGTGATACACATGTTCATAGTATTGAAGCCCAAAGATGCAGAGTTGATAATAGTAGTGCAACTTATTTGTGGCACTGCCGTTTGGGTCATATTGGTGTAAAGCGCATGAAGAAACTCCATTCTGATGGACTTATGGAATCACTTGATTATGAATCACTTGGTACTTGTGAACCATGCCTCAAGGGCAAGATTACTAAACCTCCGTTCTCCGGAACAATGGAGCGAGCAACAAAGTTATTGGAAATCATACATACTGATGTATGTGGTCCAATGAACATTGAGGCTCATGGAGGATATTTTTATTGATGATGACATCAATACCATTGTTACACCGACAGCCCCTGCTGCTATACATACTGGACCAATTACTAGAGCTCGCGCGCGCCAATTGAATTACCAGGTACTTCCGTTTCTTGGTAACGATTCTAATGTTCATGAGAATATGATGTTGCCTAAATTGGATACGTTTGTTTTGCTTACAAATTAAGGGCCTAGCTTAGACAAGACAAATGAACATTGGAGAAAGTTCAAGCATGGAGATGATGGCATGCGCAAGGGGAACAAGAACAGAGTTACAAGTGATGATTCCAGGACTTTGAAGCCACCATAATGAGTGCATGAAGACTTGGAGAAAATATACAAGATGCCACTTCATAAGTTTCATCCAGAGGCTATTCTAGGTGCTGCGTCACCTTATTTTTGGACCAGGCCCATGTAATTTCGAAATACTTGATTATAGGCTATTTTTAGAGTCTGTATGTGTGGGGAAACAAGAGTTCGGGTTTGTTTCGGACCCCTCTTCCAAGGGCCATGAAATTCCCCCCTCTCTCCTCCATATATATAGCCCTTAGGGCATCGTTTAGACTTTGTGTTTTGTTTATATTAAAGTTCGCCATAGCTGCAACTTCGCGTACTTCGTTTGTGTTCAACGACCAGACAAAGGCGTCACAGAACCCCACCTTGATTAATAAAGCTTTGCTCTTATATTCGCGATATCCAGATTGCAATCTTAGTTTCTTGCTTGTTCTTTGTTTGCCTGTAGGAAACAGACCTTCGTGGTCAGGTTGATCGTGCTCCGGCGTGGTCAATATCCTCTCGGACTTGATTTAGCGATTGCTAAGGCGGGACGTCCTCGCACGTTCGTAGTCGGATCGTCTAAGTCGGCTTCCACCAAAAGGATAGCCACCATATCATCGAAAGACGGGACACGTTTGCCTCCATCAGTTATTTTCTCACCTTCACAGATGATTTGAGCAGATATGGGTATATCTACTTAATGAAACATAAGTCTGAAACATTTGAAAAGTTCAAAGAATTTCAGAGTGAAGTGGAAAATCATCGTAACAAGAAAAATAAAGTTTCTACGATCTGATCGTGGAGCAGAATATTTGAGTTATGAGTTTGGTCTTCATTTGAAACAATGTGGAATAGTTTCGCAACTCATGCCACCCGAAACACCACAGCGTAATGGTGTGTCCGAACATCATAATCGTACTTTACTAGATATGGTGCGATCTATGATGTCTCTTACTGATTTACCACTATCATTTTGGGGTTATTCTTTAGAGACAGCTGCATTCACGTTAAATAGGGCACCATCTAAATCCATTGAGACGACACCTTATGAACTATGGTTTGGCAAGAAACCCAAGTTGTCGTTTCTTAAAGTTTGGGGATGCGATGCTTATGTGAAAAAGCTTCAATCTGATAAGCTCGAACCCAAATCAGAGAAATGTGTCTTCATAGGATACCCAAAGGAGACTGTTGGGTACACCTTCTATCACAAATCCGAAGGCAAGATATTCATTGCTAAGAATGGATCCTTTCTAGAGAAGGAGTTTCTCTCGAAAGAAGTGAGTGGGAGGAAAGTAGAACTTGATGAGGTCATTGTACCTGCTCCCTTATTGGAAAATAGTTCATCACTGAAATCAGCTCCAGTGATTCCTACACCAGTAAGTGAGGAAGCTAATGATGATGATCATGAAACTTATGATCAAGTTACTATTGAACCTCGTAGGTCAACCAGAGTGAGATCCGCACCATAGTGGTACGGTAATCCTGTTCTAGAATTCATATTACTTGACCATGACGAACCTATGAACTATGAGGAAGCGATGATGAGCCCAGATTCCACAAAATGGCTTGAGGCCACGAAATCTGAGATGGAATCCATGTATGAAAACAAAGTATGGACTTTGGTTGACTTACCCGACGATCGGCCGGCGATAGAGAACAAATGGATCTTCAAGAAGAAGAATAAATGGATCTTCAAGAAGAAGACTAACGCCCGACGATCGGCAGGCCATAGAGACTTGTTGCGAAAGGTTTTCGACCAGTTCAAGGAGTTGACTACGATGAGACCTTCTCACCCGTAGCGATGCTTAAGTCCGTCCAAATCATGTTAGCAATTGCCGCATTTTATGATTATGAAATTTGGCAAATGGATGTCAAAACTGCATTCCTTAATGGATATCTTAAAGAAGAGTTGCATATGACGGAACCAGAAGGTTTTGTTGATCCAAAAGGTTCAAAAAAAGTGTGCAAGCTCCAACGATCCATTTATGGACTGGTGCAAGCCTCTCGGAGTTGGAATATATGATTTGATTGTGTGATCAAAGCATATGGTTTTATACAGACTTTTGGAGAAGCTTGTATTTACGAGAAAGTGAGTGGGAGCTCTGTAGCATTTCTGATATTATATGTAGATGACATATTGTTGATTGGAAATGATACTGAATTTCTGAATAGCATAAAAGGATACTTGAATAAGAAATTTTCAATGAAAGACCTCGATGAAGCTGCTTATATATTGGGCATCAAGATCTATAGAGATAGATAAAGACGCTTAATTGGACTTTCACAAAGCACATACCTTGATAATGTTTTGAAGAAGTTCAAAATGGATCAGGCAAAGCAAGGGTTCTTGCCTGTATTACAAGGTGTGAATTTGAGTCAGACTCAATGCTCGACCACTGCAGGAGATAGAGAGAAAATGAAAGGTGTTCCCTATGATTCAGCCATAGGCTCTATCATGTATGCAATTCTGTGTACCAGACCTGATGTGTGCCTTACTATCAGTCTAGCAGGGAGGTACCAAAGTAATCCAGGAGTGGATCACTGGACAGCCGTCAAGAACATCCTAAAATACCTAAAAAGGACTAAGGATATGTTTCTCGTATATCGAGGTGACAAAGAGCTCGTCATAAACGGTTACGTCGATCCAAGCTTTGACACTGATCTAGATTATTGACTCTAGTGCAAGTGGGAGACTGAAGGAAATATGCCCTAGACGCAATAATAAAGTTGTTATTTATATTTCCTTATATCATGATAAATGTTTATTATTCATGCTAGAATTGTATTAACCGGAAACTTAGTACATGTGTGAATACATAGACAAACAAAATGTCACTAGTATGCCTCTACTTGACTAGCTCATTGAATCAATGATGGTTATGTTTCCTAACCATAGACATGTAGGGATGGCAGTTTTTCCCATGGGTATGGGTACCCGCGGGTACCCTACCGGAAAACAATGGGTATGGGAAAGACTTGAAGAGATTTTCTACCCACGGGTAATGGGTACCCATAACCGCAAAATATATGGGTAGGGCATGGGTAAGAAATTGACTAGCTCTTTGAATGAATGATGGTTATGTTTCCTAACCATAGACATGAGTTGTCATTTGATTAATGGGATCACATCATTATAGAATGATGTGATTGACTTGACCCATCTATCAGCTTAGCACGATGATCATTTAGTTAGTTGCTATTACTTTCTCCATAACTTATACATGTTCCAATGACTATGAGTTCATGCAACTCCCGAATGCTGGAGGAACACTTTGTGTGCTACCAAACGTCACAACATAACTTGGTGATTATAAAGGTGCTCTACAAGTGTCTCCGATGGTGTTTGTTGAGTTGGCATAGATCAAGATTAGTATTTGTCACTCCGATTATCGGAGAGGTATCTCTGGGCCCTCTCGGTAATGCACATCACAATAAGCCTTGCAAGCAATGTGACTAATGAGTTAGTTACGAGATGATGCATTACGGAACGAGTAAAGAGACTTGCCAGTAATGAGATTGAACTAGGTACTAAGATACCGACGATCGAATCTCGGACAAGTAACATACCGATGACAAAGGGAGGAACGTATATCATTATGTGGTTTGACCGATAAAGATCTTCGTAGAATATGTGGGATCCAATATGAACATCTAGGTTCCGCTATTGGTTATTGACCAGAGACGTGTCTCGGTCATGTCTACATAGTTCTCAAACTCGTAGGGTCTGCACGCTTAACGTTCGGTGACAATCGATATTATAAATTTATGTGTTTTGATCTACCGAAGGTAGTTCGGAGTCTCGGATATGATCACGTACATGACGAGGAGTCTCGAAATGGTCGAGACATAAAGATTGATATATTGGATGACTATATTCGAACACCGGATGAGTTCCGTGGGTCACCGGATAATTATCGGAGTGCCGGGGGGTTATCGGAAACCCTGGGCGAACTAATGGGCCAACATGGGCCTTGTGTGTGAGAGAGGAGGGGCCATAGGGCTGCCCCCCCTTGGGAGTCAGAATTGGACAAGGAGGGGAGCGGCGCCCCCTCTTTCCCTCCCTCTCTCCCTCTCTTTCCTCCCCCTCCTTCTTCCTAGTTGGACTAGGAAAGGGGAGTCCCACTCCTACTAGGAGGAGGACTCCTCCCTCTCCTTGGCGCGCACCAAGGCCGACCGACCTCCCCCTTGCTCCTTTATATACGATGGCAGGGGCACCCTAGAACACACACAAGTTGATCATTGATCCATTAGCCGTGTGCGGTGCCCCCCCCCAGCATAATCCACCTGGGTCATATCATAGAGGTGCTTAGACGAAGCCCTGTTCCGGTAGCATCGTCATCACCGTTATCATGCCGTCATGCTGATGAAGCTCTCCCTCAACACTCTGCTGGATCGTCAGTTCATGGGACGTCACCGAGCTGAACGTGTGTAGATTGCGGAGGTGACATGCTTTCGGTACTAGGATCGGTCGATCGTGAAGACGTACGACTACATCAACCGCGTTGTCATAACGCTTCCGCTTATGGTCTACGAGGGTACGTGGACAACACTCTCCCCTCTCGTTGCTATGCATCACCATGATCTTGCGTGTGCGTAGGAATTTTTTTGAAATTACTGTGTTCCCCAACAGATTGCGCACATTGGAATGGAACGCAGCTATCACAGCTGCCAGGTGGATGTTTGGAATGTTCTAGTGTACTCGGCTGGACCTCTACATGTACTACCGTAGAGTCTCTCGTTCCTTCTACGGGAGGAGCTGCAAGTCGCTGGGCCGCCCTGGTTCTTGATAGCGGCCCGTGAAGGCGCCAACAAACTTATGGCACAGATCAGCCCAAGTCGAAATGGAGTTCTCCGGCAGGTGCATCAACCAAGACCTCACATTTGGCTTGAGTGCCAAAGGGAAGTAGTTGGCGAACACCTTCTCGTCTGTTCCCCCGGCAGCTGGAATATTGATGGTGCAGATGCTCAAGAACTCTGTCGGGTTTAGTCTTCCATCATACTTCTCTGGTATCTCTGGTTTGAATGTGCGAGCGGATGGCCAACAGACTTGCCACAACTCATGGGTGAAGGTGGGGAACCCACCCTTGAAAGGTAGGTACCCACCTTCACAGAGCGCGACCTCATCGATGTTGGGGCCATCATGCTTATGGGACTGGCGGTGGGTGTCGCGGCGTTGCTCGATGGTGACGCGTGCCTTCCCTTTGCCTGTCCTCCAGGGCTCGCTGTTGACCTTGACGTTCTCGAGGGTCGGACGAAGACATTTTCACGTCGTCGGGTTCTTGGTCGTGTGGCTCCCGCGTTGGCTGCCGTGGATGGGACTGCACCAAGGGGGTTACCCCTTCCGCACGTCTAGCAGCGTGGGTTGTTATCGTCGCTTGGGGAGGGCGTGGTGGGCCAACTCGCTGTGATCCTCCTACCTCAGTGAAACCAATCAGGCTTTGAATGGTGGCTCTCCACTCATCCATCTCATCGGCCGCAGGCGGAAATCTCAACAGCAGCTGGGCATGCGCCATGGCCTTTGAAGCGATGCTTGGCATCGATGATGACATAGATCGTAACGTTGCTCGGCTCCTGACGGTGTCCGTAGTGGCCGCGTCGTGCTCTCATCATTGTGAGCCATTTTCTAGGATGGCATGGTGACGAGGTGGAGGCGCTTGAGGAGCACCGGCTCCATTTGGTGCATTGGCTGGGTCAGCTCGCTCCGGGGGTGGCACATGCCCTACGGTCGCGCCCGCAGCGGGAGCGACCGGAGAGTTGTGATTCTTCCCAGAACGAGTGCTGCCGCTACGGCTATGCCCTTCGGCCGGGCGGAGAGGTGCAGACAGAATGATATGTCCACCCGTACCTCCTGGTGTGTTGCCGCTGGGATGCTGTTGATGTTGTCCTTCTCTGATGCCTCCTGCTCCTGTTTGGCCACAGGGTAGGTGGTGATGACGCCGCTTGCGCCGACCATGTCCCCCGCAGCATCCACATCCCCATGCGTCATGGTAGCCCCCACAACGTCGGAGGCCGCGTGTGATGAGGCCTTCGAGGTGGACAGGTGAGCTGCGGCACCGAGCTTCTTCTTGGGCACCATGGGCGATGGAGCCATTGATGAAGAAAATGACGATGAAGATGACGTGATGCGAACGCTTGTCGGGTTCGCGCAAGCGCTTCCTCCTACCTAGCGCGCCAAAGATGTCGTGGGAACCCATGACCACCTATGGGACCATGAGCCCCTTGTGGTTTGGCAGGGGGGATGAGCATGTTGCACAAAGAGCGGAGAAACACCGCACAACACGGCAGAGCTCACACGGGCAATTTCACCCAGGTTCGGGCCATCGTGAGATGTAAAACCCTATTCTTGCCTGGCAGGGTTCCCTCGGGACAAGGTCCACTCACGAATATGAGTGTACGAGGGTCTGAATCCCTTCTATATTTGCTATGGGGCTCCTTTTATAGATCAATGGGACACCACAATGGCAAATCAGTCATTGCGTACTGATTAGATAGAAAACAGTGCTATCATACCTAACTCTGCAGACATGGCAGAGCGCATTGTCGGTGTCAAAACCGGCGGATCTCGGGTAGGGGGTCCGGAACTGTTCGTCTAAGGAGGATGGTAACAGGAGGCGGGGGACACAATGTTTGCCCAGGTTCGGGCCCTCTCGATGGAGGTAATACCCTACTTCCTGCTTGATTGATCTTGATGATATGAGTATTACAAGAGTTGATCTACCACGAGATCGTAGAGGCTAAACCCTAGAAGCTAGCCTATGATTACGACTGTTCTTGTCCTACAGACTAAACACTCCGGTTTATATAGACACCGGAGGGGGCTAGGGTTACACAGAGTCAGTTACAAGGGAGGAGATCTACATATCTAATTGCCAAGCTTCCCTTCCACGCAAAGGAGAGTCCCACCCAGACACGGGACGAAGGCGTCAATCTTCTATCTTCATAGTCCAATAGTCCGGCCAAAGTATATAGTCTGGCAGTCCGAGGACCCCCTAATCCAGGACTCCATCAGTAGCCCCTGAACCAGGATTCTATGATGATGAGTCCGGCGCGAAGATTTTCTTTGGCATTGCAAGACGGGTTCTTCCTCCGAATACTCCGTAGAAGATTTCGAACACAAGGATCGTGTCCGGCTCTACAAAACAAATTCCACATACCACCATAGAGAGTACAATATCCCACAAATCTAATCTGCTGACAAATTTCATAGCGTGACATCATGCCATGGCCCAGTCATTATTCGAACCGTTTTTCTCAACCAGCTACTGCACATATCGCGAGGCGGTTTTCTTGGCACGTCTTTGTCGAAGCAGAGATCGTGTCCCCTTATCACGGGATTCTCATCAATACAGGTGTGGGTAACCCAATTGCTCCATCAATCACGATGCTTGGGGAATAAGCGAGTTTACCAGGCAAGTGGGGAGGCGCAGAATCCCTATTGCCTTTATAAGGGGATAAGGACTCCCTTTCGCACCGACGCTTTCTCCCGATCCATTCTCCTTCGTCCGAGATCTAGCGCCTAATCGTTCGTCTTCTCCGCCCACAAAGGCCTTCCGAAAATGTCCGGATCTGGAGCAGGAGGCAAGTGGATGGCCTCTACCGTCCAGGAGCAGGATATCAAAAAGCTTCGGGAGGCCGGGTATCTGGCCAAAAAAATCGGCCACCGTCTCCCGACGGGGGACAGATCGTTCCTACTACGGAACCCCAAGAGAGGGTTGTATTCCTCCCTCATTTTGTCCGCGGGCTAGGGTTTCCCCTCCACCTGTTCATTCGCGGCATCATGTATTATTACTGGATCGATTTTCATGATCTATCCCCCAATTCCTTCCTCAACATCTCGACATTCATCATCGTGTGCGAGGCTTTTCTCCGCATCTCGCCACACTTCGGCTTATGGCTGAAGATCTTTCATGTGAAGCCCAAGGTGGTGAGCGGTGAGCATGCCGAGTGCGGGGGTCCTATGGTGAGCAAGATGCCCAATGTCACATGGCCAATAGGTACTTTTAATGATTCCGTCAAAGAGTGGCAACAGCAGTGGTTTTACATCACTGAGTCGCGCGGCACGGAATGGGCCGCTGCTCCAGAGTTCTGATCCGGAGCCCCTCTGCGGCTTACGTCCTGGCCCAAGAAGGGCTTGAACTGGTCTTCGTCCGATGAACTGTCGGTGCTCCAGACGCGCATTGAAGATATGGAAGACAATAGCATCGAACTTGTCAATGTAGTCCAGGTGATGTTAGTTCACCGGATCCTGCCTTGTCAACACCGGACTTGCAATCTATGGGAATTCGATCCGGCCAAGCACCAGACCCTAGGAGAGCTTTTTGGCTCCTCACACAAAGACATCTGGAAGGTGCTTTTCAAGTCCGGCAAATCATGGCCGGACTCGGCCGAGGACCGCGGGTACCAACTGTCTCGCCCTGCAAGCTCGGTAAGTTTTTATGCGTTTTATCCGCATAACCCAAGGCGGGGCGGATCCACTGTCCGGCCATGTTGCCCGAAGAACCGGCCGTCCCACTTCTGACGAAGATGCTGGTCCCAGCGCCGTACAAGGCGCCGAAGAAGAAGGCCGAGAAGAAGGCCAAAAATACCCAGGGCGGTCTTCGTCGCCGCGGCACTTCGGACACAATATCCGAAGGCTCCAACATCCGTTCTACCTCCGAAGAGGACGAGGAGGAGGAAGACGAATCCCCAGTGGGGGAGAGAAAGAAGTGGGCGGCCTCCATACACTTGGAGGCCGAGTCGCCTAAAAGGGTTAAAGCCCCTCTTCCGGAAGAGTCCACTGCAGCCGCCGACAGCAGCCCGACGTGGGATCCCAGGGCCCAGCCCCTGGTAAACTCGTGAGTATAAAATCCGAACACGTTTATGCGTCGAGACTCATCATGCCATAATATTTTAACCTGAGCTATATTTTTCATAGTCCGGCGAGGTCCTGCACCGAACCATCCTCATTAGAGGATTTGCTGAGGTCGGATGCTATGGAGAGCGGGACGCCCCCGAAGGCCCCTTCCCCCAAATATGTGCATAACACTGAGGCTTCGTCCTAGAAGGACCCCAGCCAAGTAGGGGGGAAGAGATCGTGAGAGCGGCGCCTGGAGGTCAAACTTCGGGGGCCGGAGACATGGGAGAGAAGATTCCCATGGGAGTCGACGCCAGGAGCCATCTTGAATTCGGCTCCCAGCCAGACACAATTCCAGAGACCAATACGGCTCCAGAATCAAGCAGGCGGCCTCCCTCGGCTGGAGGGGGCATGCCTGTTCCACCGGCAATCTCTGTCCAACCAGAGGTGCCGGATGTTTTGTTGGCGGCGCTGAAGAGCGCCTCCATCGTCGATGAACACCGTACCCTGATGGGTGCGGTGATTAAGGAGATTCAGTCTGCTGAGAGTGGACTAAATGAAGCCTGTATCAGCCTTATAAGAGGCTTTGAGGTATGTTTTCTGAGGTTTCGGAGAGTGTCATAGTATGGATACTAGCCCCTGATACACTGTTCCGTGCAAGAAAGGACCGGACACAGGATCAATTTTATGTTCGCAGGAAGACTCACTTGATGACATCTATCTCTCTTCTTTCATAAGCAGGCGTCTGCAGCGGCTTCTGCCTCTCATACTGTGGAGGTCTCCGAACTGAATCAAAGTCTGGAGCGGGCCAAAGAAGAACTTGGCTAGTTGAAAAGGAAGTTGGAAGATAAACAAGGTATGCGCAAGCCTTGTTCGCGTTCAGTGCGAACAAATTTACAGTATGATAAAATATGTTTCATTATTTGTGCCAGGGGCGATGACCGAAGTTGAGGCTCTGAGGAAGGCTGTTGCCGAGGCCGAGGAAAAGGCAGCCGCAGAGCAGGCTCTTCGTGAGAAGCACAAGGCCAGGGTTATTGAAGCTGGGCAGGAGCTTCAAGAGTCCGTGAAGAAATGCGAGACCTTGGAGAAGAGTTTAACGGAGAAGAATCCGAACTCGCCAGGGCTCATCAGGCCACGCGTGATGCCCAGGGGGAAACCCAAGGCGCCCTGCAGGAGATCCAAGAGGCGAGGACAATCGCGGCGGGTAAGGCTTTTTTCCATGTAAAGCAAGTATTTGAGGAGAAAATCATGTTTCTAATTTTGGGTTCGGATTCCTCCAGGGGTATTTGCGGAACTACCCCGCAGCATATCGGATGCCGCCCAATTCTACCTGGGCGAAGAAGGGAACACTGCGGATAAGCTCTTCTGGTCGCAGTATCTAGCACCGAATTATCCAGTGCCTTTTGCCAACCAACTGAAACAGCTGATCAAACTGCATAGGGCGGCCGAACCAGCCATGAAGGATTTGATTATCCGGTTATGGCCCATCGAGCCGATTTCAAGAAGCTACTTCGGGCTCGTGAAGCGGCTTGTGCGGGCTTGCCCTCGACTTGACGTCATCAAGCGGTCGGTCTGTATAGAGGGTGCGCGAATGGCCTTCGCCCACGCAAAGGTGCATTGAGGGAAGATGGATGCTGAAAAGCTGATGACCGAGGGACCGCCAGAGGATAAGGAGCACCGCAAGCCCGAATTATATTATGAAAGTGTCCTAAAAGGATCCTGCATTGCGGCGGAGCAATGCACCAAGGACATTACATTTCCATGAATACAATCATGTTGTCCTTTGTAATGTTGAACAAGGTCATTTCTATTATTTATTGCCTATTATATAAAAGTTTATCCTCCTGCACGGCCGTTTTATATATTAATCCTAAGAGTTGGACAGTCGTCGGCTTCTGCCCCCACGTAGGAAGTACGAGGGTGTTCGGGATAAACCTGATCACTCTTTATCCCAGTTTTGGGTCCTTCGAAGGAGGTGTTCAGCACAACAAACCAGGCAATCGAACTATAGGGCTTTATCACTCCCACTTAGCCATAGGAGCTTTAGAAAAGGAAGGTAGGCGCATCCCCTGGTGTTCGGAAGACCGCATGAGGGGCTATATAAGCACTTGATCGGAAAAAAAGCCGATCCATCGCACGCTGCATTGGTTATGGCATTATGCAGGAGGAATCCTTAAAGATTTTACAACCTCTCGAACAGCTGACCAGCTCTCGCCATATCATGACAGTCAATTTTCGGCTTTCTCTACTGAGGTGCTCGTCCGGAAGAACCGGGACACAATCGCAGTAGTTCTCCCTATGCCGCCTTAGCCAATATAGCGGAACGTAAGGCAGCAAAACATGGGAGCCGGCAAACCCATTATTTGACCCAAGACATGATTCGGAGCTGATGCATATAATGCTATATGTTCGGGGTGCCGAACTTCCATGAAGTTGTTCGGACTTGATTGATGTATTATGGGTAAAACGAAGCCCCTGGCATATTTAAGGCATATCGCGGTGTATGGATGCCACTTGACAAAAGAATTTCAACAAGAAATAACAGTAGATAAGCGTTATATAAATCCACATGTGGTATTTGAATAGTACGTCGATGCATGTGAGTACATGTAATGTGATAAAAAAGAAATATGACTGTGGAACCTGCTGAGACCAGGGGGGAGAAGCTGTGTGCGGATCCGGAGTATAGTCGGATGGTCATCATAGGGAATATCTAAGGATTCCCTTGTGCGCTCGAGCTGCTTTCATATCGCCAGTCCTGGTCTGCGCAAAGTTGAACCTGCAAACAAAATGTAAGAAATGCTTGTGTGCCGCAGAGTGGTTGAGCCGCGATATGTGGCCTGTCTTGGCCTTCACCGGAGTGTTTAATTAAGCTCTGGACGAGCCGGTCTATCCTGCCGCGAAGTAGTTCGAAGTCCTTTGGCGGTGTCTGGGAGTCGGGCCATCGACTCGAGGTTCGGTTGGAAGGTGTCACTTGTAGCTTCTGCTGTTAAAGCAGCGGTATACTCCTTGGTGCCAAGGGAAAGTTCGGCCTTGCCATTATCCGTGATGACGCCGCGCGGACCGGGCATCTTGAGCTTACGGTAGGCATAATGTGGTACCGCGTTGAATTGAGCGAACGGGGTTCGTCCGAGCAGTGCCTGATAATCACTATGAAAGGGGACGATGTCAAAGATTAACTCTTCGGCACGGTAATTGTTTGGTGATCCGAAGACTACCTCAAGGGCAATGGAGCCTGTACAGGTGGTCTCCACACCTGGTATAATACCTTTGAAGGTGGTTTTAGTGGGCTTGATCACCGAATGATCGATGCCCATCTTGTGCACTGTGTCCTGGTAAAGCAGGTTTAGACTACTACACTACAAAAAAAATACACTTTCGTGATGATACGTGTTTGTCACAGTAGGTCGCGTTTTCTGTCATGCATGTACATCCATGACAAATTTATGACAGAATCAAGATAGTCATACCTGTGCGGTCGTAGAAGTGTTCCATGACATTGCCAAAATTATCATCACGGAAGTGTCCACTTCCATGACGATAAATCATGCGTCACAGAAGTGCTTTCATCAAGGGTGAACGACACGTGGCATCCACCGTAACAGAACGCCGTTAAGCTATCGGGTTGGATTTTGGATCCGATAACCCGTGAACAGCCACGACCAATGCCGATTTTCCACGTGTAAAATTCTCATTGGCTGACGGATCCACGCGTCAGCTCCGCGTCGGCACATGTGTCACTCCTCCAACGGTCGAGATGGGCCTATGATGTGTTGACACGTGGACTGGCCCAAAAGTGGCCCACAAAGAGTAAATGGGCCGGCCAAACCGAAGGCCCATAAGATTTAGCGGACCATAATGGACCGACCCAGCTAAAGGCCCACAAAATTTAGCGGACCATAATCGGACAGCCCAGCTAAAGGCCCACATGATTTTGCAGACCATAATGGGTCGGCCCAGCTAAAGGCCCGCAAGAATTTGCGGACCACAATGGGCCGGCCCAGCTAAAGGCCCACTAGATTCTGTCGACCATAATGGGCTGGCCCAGCTAAAAGCCCAACATTCTCTGTCAAATCGGCCCGTCAATGGCCTGTCCTAAACTTGTCATCAACGCGGCCCATGGTCACTTCTAGCCCGTTGACAGTCAGCTAAGTAATTTGGCCGAATTATGGCCCGGTGTATTTCCAGCCTATTAAAGGTCCGGCTTCATTTGGGCCCATTTACAGGCCATCAAAACTTTCGGCCCATAAACGACCGTGAAGGATTTGGGTCATATTCGGCCATGTCTGACACTCGGCCTGTTAGAGGCCCACTATAGCTTTGGGCCACTTTCGGCCTGTTGTCATTTTCGGCCTGTTAATGCCGGACGTAAACCATGGGCCATATGTGGCCCAACGTCATATCGGGCCCATTAGCGGGCCATATAAAAATGACGATAATCTAGCCCGACCAAAGTTCCGGCCTGTTAAAGGCCCGTGTATTAGGTTGGCGCATTTACGGCCCGTCCGAATTTCGGCCTGTTAAAGTCCAGTGGGTTATTTGGCACAATCAGGGCCCAATCTCACTTTCGGTCTATTAAAGGCCCATGTATTTTATGGGCTCGAGATATTTACACCTGTAAACGGCCTATTTTTACTGAGGGCCCAAATTATGTTTATGCCTGTTAAAGGCCCACTATGGGCACAGGCCTACCAGAAAAATATGAAAGCTTATGCTGATTTAGGCCCAGATATTTTTAGTGGGCTACATGCCAATTTTGGCCCATAATCGTTTTTAGCCCAATTGGAATGGGCCCGACGAATGTTGGCATGTTGGGCTCCTACGACGCTTTAGGTCGAATACATCACTAAGATAAACCTACACTATACAAAAATAGCGTCGTAATTACTGCAGCCTAAGGCAGCATCATAAATGATGTGTCACAACAAAATAAATTCCAACCATATAACAAAAGGCATGTTGGCATAAAGTTTACAGTCCTTCCAGATAAAAGCACCATCAGATGTATAGCACAGATCATTTGACCTGAGTGCTAATGTTTTAGGCTGTAGAATCTGATGGAGCAGCACGATCTCCACCTTTTTCCGCCATTGCTCTTGAATAACGAAGCGAATGTCTGATATTCTGGTTTCAAAACCATTCATATCTTGACGACATTTCTCAACCACTATTCTTGTTGCCGAAACAACGTCCACTAGGGATTAGACTTGTGTCTGGAGCACAGATATATCACTCTGTCTAGCAGGAAGATTTTGTTCAGTACGCGATTTGGACGAGGTTACCTTGACAACCAACCCAGAATTACGCAGGAAGGTGCTTTTTTGCACTGTTAGTGGAGAGATAATGACGCACTGCAGCAAGAGGTGACATTGTGCCTGTAGTAGCCTCGTCACCTTCAGGTGGTTGTGACTATTCAATCATTTGTTCCATAGCTTCCTGAAAGTTTGAACTTGTAGATTAGTGTACCAGATAATTTACTAATGAGACAAAAACAAACAAAGTAGGTTAAACGTTTATACATAACTTATTTTGGTGAACTAATGTAATACATTAGCATGTATTGTAGTGCCAACTACATAATAAAATCACTTTCGGAACATATGTCCATGTAGCATGCCTACTGTATTCTGTACTTCCTCACATTCGTTGACATCTAAGGATAAAGAGACATGGTTTAAAGTAGGATGAACATAGTATGACATCATTCATATCATGGGCAAACAGATATAAAACAAACAAGCTATTTTATCATTGTGTGCGCAC
Organism: Triticum urartu; assembly: GCF_003073215.2. Classification (NCBI taxonomy): domain Eukaryota; kingdom Viridiplantae; phylum Streptophyta; class Magnoliopsida; order Poales; family Poaceae; genus Triticum; species Triticum urartu. The sequence continues at coordinate 292,824,067 of NC_053025.1, read as the reverse complement.
GTGAACATAACAACTAGATTACAGATCAAGACCAAAAGAATATCCTTCATCTCTTTTAAACCATGTAAGGTGAAATGATACGTTAAGACAACTATGAATAAAAGTGAATAGAGTAACTGACATTGGCTGCAAACCAAGTAGTTAAATGAACACATCACAGTACCAATCAGTTCAAGGCAGGAGGAGTAAGGACTTACAACAGCGGCTTGAACTGGTGTGCTCATGCCCTTCATCTTGCTGGTGTGGCAATCCTTGAAGATTTGCACTGCATTCGGTTCAGGTTCTTTTTGGTCCGCATGGGATTTCCTCTGTATTTGGAACAAGTCAATATAGATACGATAATATGGCACAAAAAAAGAAGGAAGTAGCAGCTATTTACAAGAGCCTCGCAGTGTGCAATATAGCTACGAGATCCTGTGGTCTATTGGAATTTCACTTTAGAACGGTTGGTTTTGTTCTTCAAACAGTTAGCCTAGAAGAAGATACACTTGTAAGGCACATACATAAATACAAGTTCAATATGTGGTCTGATCAAATACATATAGCCTACCTCATACTTTGGATCAGACCAGTGTTTAACGAGGGCTGTCCAGTCTTCATCTGTAATATATTCCACAGGAGATGTTTGGGCGATTTAATTGTTAGCCTTGCCTTTAAAATTTTCTAAGGTGGTACCGATACTGTCGCAGAGCAGACTGAAAAACATGAGTGCATGCTTGTCTAGTTGCATCACCTTTCGGATCCAACTTGAACCTCATATGTTGAAAAAAGAATGTATGTCTTATTAGGAGGAAGCTAGAAAGTATGGGACAGAGCAAGACAATATTACTAATTGCGATGAATAACATTACTTACGGATAAATGGTCAAGGAAGGTGTTAAACTGGGTATTGTCTTTCTCATTCCTGTACTGGATCCATGTTGGGAGGATACGTGCATGACACCTAACGGCAACGGCTGCCTCTGATACTAACTTGGCTGACTCTGTAGCATCACGTGGCCTTTTTAAACCTGCCTCAAAATGGATCTCCATTCTTCCTCCTTTAGATTTTGTTAATCTGTCAAGCATTATCCCTGATGTCTGTTTCCGCTTGCGCTGTGGTGCTAGTTCAACAACGAATATGGAAAGTGTTAGTGTACATCAAACTGTGAGAGTACATATAAAGGAGCATGCAACTTCAACTTGACTCGGTCAGGTACTGTCTTGGTGTTGATGCTCATGAGGTTCATCTGATCTTGCCAAGTCCTGTTGTGTCAGCAGTGCTTCGGAAGTAGTGTTAGGTGTGAAGGCAGCTTGGGAACTGGCCAGTTCCAGAGCAAACGAACGAGTAACTGGTTGAGATGCTGGTACAGTTGAAGCGGATGCTGCAGCTGGTGGAGCAGGTGATACTGTGTTTGTAGATTTAGCCGGTGGACTTGGACCTTCTACTGCACTATAAGTACCAGTAGAATCTCGACGGCAGAACCTTTTCCGTTTCACCCGACGAGTAACAGCACTCCCTACTATATTATTTTCCTTGCTCTTTTTTGACTTTGCCATGTCAAGCTGTACCCACAACACAAAAGAATAAAATCACTCTCCAGAACTCATTGATGCATGATACAGACAAGCAATACTTTGATGTAAGACAACTGTATGAGGATGGAATATGTAAGAAAAACATGACGGCAAGACATATTCACAGCTACGATGTGCAAACTAAGCAGAAGGATTTTCAAGAAAATAGATGTAATGCAAGCTAGACACCATATGAAAGATGCAACCAATATTACTCTGCCAAGTTAAAAGTGTCTTGTCATAAGTGGCAATTTGAAAAATTAGAAGCAGTACAACGTAGCAATCAATGCAAGATGCAACCACTATCAAACTGCCATGTTAGAAGCATCCAATCATGAGTGACTGATGCAGGATACACAACAGCAGTACTTTGATGTAAGAACATGGTATGATAGATAGATGCAGTGTATTCTAGACACAGACAGCCATGTCATATGCACATGTATAATGTATAAACTCAGCAGGTGCAATTTAATCAAAATGGAAGAATTACAGGCTAGACAACATATGCAACATGAAACCAATTATCACAATGTCAACTTAGAGCAAGCACCTACGATGGTGGAGTACAGGAGATGAACTCATCATGTAGACTTGGCACTTCAACTTCATTAGCAGTAGCAGTGGCAAATCTAGAGGGTCTCTGTTTGCATCGGTGGGGAGGACCACCAACATCCCCTAACTTACTCTTTTCCTTCCTATTTTCTGATATTGCCTTATGAAGTCAAAACCACAAGAAGATGAATAAAATTAGCTCTGCATAACTGGTTGATGCATGATACAGACGAACACTACTTTGATGTAAGGCAAGCGCAGGATAGGAGGATGGAATATATACAAAAAAAGACAGCGTTTCATATTCACACGTATGATAGGAGGATGGAATATGTATGAAAAAACAGTAAGCGGAAGGCATTTCAACAAAATTAGAAGAAATGAAAGCTAGGCACCATATGAACATGCAACCAATATCACTCTATCAGGTAAAAAGTGTCTCGTCGTAAGAGCCATTTTAAGAAATTAGAAGCAGTACAAGCTAGAAGACAATGCAAGATGCAACCTACATCACAGTCCCAAGTTAAATGTGTCTTATGGGTAAGTGATCATTGCAGGTATAAGTTGTAAGCTACGCAGATGCAATTCAACATAATCAGAAGCAATACAAACTAGACATCATATGGAAAACGCAACCACGTATAACAGTTCCAAGTAAGAGCAAGCACCTGTGATGGTGGAGTAGGGGAGATGTGCTCATCATGTACACGTATGTTCTAGAAATAGGAACACGTGTCATATTCACAGGCATTATGTGTAAAGTAAGCAGATGCAATTCAAGTTAGAAGCAATACAAGCTAGACATCATACGCAACATGCAACCACATATAATAGTGCCAAGTTAGAGCAAGCACCTGTGATGGTGGAGTAGGGGAGATGTGCTCATCATCTACACAACTACGTTGACTGTCTAGCCTTGCGTTGTCTTGCAAATCTTGTTGGGAGGATGGCGGAGTAGAATCTGTAGTGAACCTCCGTTTCAGTTGCTCGGAAGGACCACCATCATCCAATGCCTTGCCAATTTCCTTCAGCTTTATTGATTTTGCATTGTGAGGTCATACCGACAAGAAAAAGGAATATCATTCGCTCTTCAGAACTCATTCATGCATGATACTGATGAACACTACTCTGATGAAAGGAAAAGTCATGATACGAGGATGGAATATGTACAAAAAAATGGACGTCTTGACATATTCACACCTATGATGTGGTAACTAAGCAGAAGGCACTTCAACAAATTAGAAACACTGCAAGACACCATATGGAAGGTGCAGTCAATATCACTCTGCCAAGTTAAAACTGTCTCGTCATAGGTGGCGTTCATCAAACTAGAAGCAATACATGCTAGAAATCATATTCAAGACGCAAACCAATATCACACTGCCAACTTAAAGGTGTCCCATCATAAGTGACTGATGTAGGATACACAAGAAGAGTAGTTTCATGTAAGAACATGGTGTGATAGACAGATATAGTATGTACCAAAAACAGGAAAGCGTGTCATATTCATATGTATCATGTGTAAGCTAAGCAGATGCAGTTTACACTAATTAGGAGCAATACGAGCTAGACACCATATGCAACATGCAACTAGATATCACACTGCCAAGTTAGAGCAAGCACCTTGGATGGTGGAGTAGGGGAGCGGAGACTTGGACCTTGTAATGCACTATCAGTACAAGGAGAATCGGTACAGATGCTCCGTTTACGTTGCTGCAGAGGACCACCATCATCGCCTTCCTTACTCTTTTCCTTCCTCTTTCTTGATTTTGCCTTGTCAAGTCAAACCCACAGGAAAAAAGAATAAAATTTGCTCTTCAGAACTCATTGATGCATGATACTGACGAACACTACTTTCATGTAAGGCAGCCGCATGATAGGAGGATGGAATATATATGAAAAACAGGATGGCGTGACATATTGACATGTATGATGTATAAAGTGTAAACTAAGCACAAGGTGCTTGAACTTGTTAGAATCGATGCAAGCTAGAAACCATATGAAAGATGAAACCAATATCACTCTGCCAAATTAAAAGGGTGCCCTAACAAATGTATTTGACCAAATTAGAAGCAATACATGGCAACAGGCTAGAAATAATATGCAATATGCAAAGAATAAAGGTGACTCATCGTAAGTGATTGATGCAGGATACAGAAGAGAGGTAGTTTCATGTAAGAACAAGGTTAACACATAGATGTACTGTGTACCAAAAATAGGAAGGCATGTCATATTCACACGTATAGTGTGTAAACTAACCAGATGCAATTTACCCTAATTAGAAGCATTACAAGCTACCGTATGCAACATGCAACCACATATCACACTTCGAAGTTAGAGCAAGCACCTGTGATGGTGGTGTAGGGGAAGTGCGGTCTAAAGGTACAGAGCTATGTTCAATATCTTCATTTAGGCTTGCTTTTTCTTGAGAATCATGTGGAGAGGATGAAATTGCATTCTTTATAAGAGTATTGCGTCTCATATTAACCCACGCGCGTGACTGTCTCATCATAAGCGATAGACGCAGGATACACAAGAACAATAGTTTGATGTAAGAACATGGTGTGATAGGCAGATGTAGTATGTACCAAAAATAGGAAGGCGTGTCATATTCACATGTATAATGTGTAAGCTAAGGAGATGCAATTTAACAAATTAGGAGCATTGATGAGGGATACGCAAGAAAAGTGCCTTATCATAAGATATAGTATGTACCAAAAACAGGAAAGCGTGTCATATTCACATGTATCATGTGTAAGCTAAGCAGATGCAGTTTACACTAATTAGGAGCAATACGAGCTAGACACCATATCCAGCATGCAACTAGATATCACACTACCAAGTTAGAGCAAGCACCTTGGATGGTGGAGTAGGGGAGCGGAGACTTGGACCTTGTAATGCACTATCAGTACAAGGAGAATCGGTACAAATGCTCCATTTACGTTGCTGCAGAGGACCACCATCATCGCCTTCCTTACTCTTTTCCTTCCTCTTTCTTGATTTTGCCTTGTCAAGTCAAACCCACAAGAAAAAGGAATAAAATTTGCTCTTCAGAACTCATTGATGCATGATACTGACGCACACTACTTTCATGTAAGACGAACACTACATATCACAGTGCCAAGTAAGAGCAAGCACCTGCGATGGTGGTGTAGGGGAATTGCGGTGATCAACTAGAGAGCTACGTTGACTATCTTCATATAGCCTTGCTGTTTCTTGAGAATTATGTGGGGAGGATGACACTGCACTCTTTATACGAGTATGGCGTCTCACAGAAACCCACCCGGGTGACTGTCTCATCATAAGTGATTGACGAGGGATACAAAAGAGCATTAGTTTGATGTACGAACATGGTTAATAGACATATGTAGTATGTATCAAAAATAGGAAGGCATGTCATTATCAAAGGTATAATGTGTAAAGTAAGCAGATGCAATTTAACCAAATTGGAAGCAATACAAGCTAGACACCATATGCAACATGCAACCACATTTGACAGCGCGAAGTTAAAGCAAGCACCTGGGATGGTTGTGTGTGTCAATTGAGATCATCAACTGCGGAGCTAAGTTTACTGTCTCCAACTGCTGACACTGCACCTGTTAGAGTGCTGGAACACTTAGTGCTTATCTTCGAATTACACTGGAGCGACTTCTGTCTTTTCTTTTCTGCATTCATCAACACTACGTCAGAGTCTGAAATACCCATGCATAAAAAAACAATAGTGTGAGTATGGGTGTAGTGTGTGCACAATTAGTACAGTGTAAAGGTAGTAGATAGCAGGTCGGTGAGAAATAAATGACGGGAGACATATGATAGCTCTACAACATGCATGGCACACTAAATTACTACAGGATTCTATGAAAATAACAGTCGACTGAAAGCAGATAGGTCGGTCCATTTTTTCTGCACCGTCCGATGTACAAACAACGGGCAGATCGCCTTCATCTACCTCCAACGAGTCAGTGTTGATGATCTTCCTCGAAACGCCAGCGACCATCGGCCCAGTATTCCTCCCCTGCCTGCGCCCTCCCCTCGACCTCACCGCACCGCCGTGCTTGGCACCCCCCGGCCATCCATTCAAGCCCCGCCGACCTCCAGATTAGGCGCAAGCAGCTCCTGCGCCCCACACCCCTATGATAGACACCGATGCGCCGCTTCCCCGGGGAATAGGTGGACTAGGTGCTCTGCGCGCCTAAGCGGGTGCTGCTTCTTTTAATTGCGGTTCGACTGACCCTGAATTGAAATCCAGGGGGGCTACTGACCTCTAGCAAAGGTGAAATAGTAAAAGGGAGGAAACCTTGTGCATTTAGTATCACGAAGAAGATGCAGTAAGAAGCGCCCAACTAGTTTATTTCGTGGGATGAATACGGTGTGAGCGGAGACGTAAGATTTGCACGAATAAGGGAAGAGGAGTACCTCTTTCTGCTGGCAGTGCTGTGTCCTCCTTCTATTTTTCCGACGATCCTCTTGTTGTTCGCCGAAAACCAGAAGTTGTGGAGGACGGTGCAGCCTTGGATGAACCCATGGCCAAGTTGTTGAGTGTGGTGCGGTGGCCATCTGTTGGAGGCGGGGAAGCAGATCCGAGGCGGCGAACAACGGCGTAGCGGGAACAGCTCCGGTGCGGTGGACGGTTGCAATAGTGGAGCCGCAGTAGTGAGGCGCAGGACGGCGTGGTCGGAGTGGTTCTGGTATGGCGCACGTCGGCGTCAGCGTCGTGCAGGCAGCTCTGCCTCGGCTTCAGCTGCTAAGTCCTTGAGGGCGTTGTGGTTGTAGTTGCGTTGGACGACGACGTCGGGGTACCGGCTCCGGCATGATGGAGGAGGGTGGCGGTGGATTGTCCGCTATGGGGTGGAGGACGGAGGAGGCTGGGGTTTCACGGCTGGTGGAGAGGGCGTTTTCGATCCCGCGGAGTATGAATGGGGAAACGGAGGGAGGCGGGGAACTAAGGGGGAACAATGTTTCGGTTTGAGACGCTCTTGTTTGAAATTTGGGGAAAGTTACGAACTTTCCCCCCATCTATAATTTCGGACATATTGCTGGTTGGGGGTAGGACAGTCATGTGAGGTGTCCCAAATGTGGGCGGGATAGATTTCGGCCGAGCGCATGGGTAGGCGCCCACGGTGTATGAATGTTTCTCTGGCATCTTCGTGAAGTTACAAACCTACCCCGGTTTAGACCTTTGGACATCGGGATGATAGGCTACACGGGCCAGAGTTAGGACAGTAATTTCCTACCACCAAAACATTAGTCTCGCGCGGTTTCGGGTGACCAAAGGCCTATTTGGCGCTTCGTTCAGGGCCTCTTTGATTCACAGGATTGTCAAAATGAAGGAATAGGAAAAATGTAGGAATAGGGTGACATGTCCCATAGTATCCTACAGGATTTGAAAGAATGTTTGATAGCGTAGGAAAAACAAAGGAATTCTACAAAGAGGTTTGAGTGGATGGAACTTTTCCTCCAAAATGTAGTACAAATGGATCATATGGAAAAATTCCTAAGGATGCCAATCCTACGAATCAAACGAGCATCACAAGAAAAATTCCTAAGGGTTTAAATCCTCCAAAAATCCTATGCAATTCCTTTGAATCAAGGGAGCCCTCAATATTTGGGAGCAGAAGCATTTAACGTTTTCGGTTCTCTTGAATTGAACTTTCAGGATTTGTCAAACTTCACAAATCTTTACTCTTGAAAATCCTAAAGCTACGATTATTTTGGAATGGAGGGGGTACATTTGAATATACATTGTACATGAGTATATATTAAAAAATATGAAACTTACCTCAGTTCATGCATGGTTCCAGATATAATTTCCTTGGTTCCAAAAAACGTTAGATATGTGTATGAATATATATATAGCATGTTCAAACTCACAACAAAGATTGATGCCCCTTTTACATCTGATTTACAAATGCCATTATCTCAGGTTCAAATAGATGAATGCACTTCCTATGAATTCGAATCTTCAAAAACCCCTTTATGTTGAATTCGACATGTATTCTATTTCGTAGCTAGCAATTTGGAATGTATCCATGCAAGTGATGAATGTATAAAGTGCTTCACAGTAACAACATGGAGTGCACTAATTAATGTTTATATATGAATTGCAAAAGCATCCATTGCCTATATTTCAAACCGCTCTCACTCTATGGATCGATAATATGAAATAAACACATGCACATGCTAGAATTCAATTGCAGTTGAAGAAAGAGCCTACTCCTGGTACTGTATATTAGTGATAGGGGTGTGTAAAAAGTACACGTGAATACCAGGCATTGTGCGTGTGTGTATACTATCGACGAACTAGCCCCCAAGCTTGTATAACATACTAAGGGCCTAGGGTTACAAATCATATATAGTCGGCTTATCACTAGTGGGGATAGAGTCCTCCGCAACTCTCGTAGCTTCATGTTGTACGCCGAGTCCTCCACATGGGTCTTCGTATGACACGTCTCGGTCCAACCTATATGTGGCGCAGGATGGAACTGACCCATGAGTCTTCATGTTGACCCACCACAACTAGAAATGATGTGCCCACCACACCACACACTCAATAGACCACTAAGAAAATAAGCATATACAATAGTACAACGGTATCTAGCTCATGATACGTCTCCATATTTTGTTGATGACACTGACGGACTTTGCATTTGATGCGTGCTCCGTATTTTGTTGACGACACTTACAGTCATTGTATTTGAAGTGAAAGCACGATATGGTCACCGGACTTTAGAATAAGCTCATCACGGTCACCACATACATTTTGTCGTGCTAACCAACATGTGGTTGGATGGTTAGAGGACAGTGGTTTCTCGAGCCCACCAAGGTTAAAGTCCCGGTGCTCGCATTTATCTTGTGTTAATTTCAGTATTTTCCGGCGACGTACGTTTAGTGGGAGGAGATGTTCCACTCGACTACGAGGCACCTATGGTGACTTCGTAAAATCTCAAGATCATATATGTTGGCCCACTCTCTCGAAGGTGCTCATAGGGGTAGGGTTCGCGTGTGTGCGCTTATAGCAGTGAGTGCTTGCACGTATATATGAGCCCTTGCGTCTGTACCATGTTAAACAAATACATATCATGATTATATGGTCACTGGCTCACCCGTACAACTCCGTATTTTGTTGATGAAACAATCAATTGACCAGTCAAACGTTCCACGCAGCGCAACTAGTGTTGCACCATCGGGGCACGTAACCGTGGGGCCCACCTGTCAGCCCATATATGAAAGAAAGAAATGGTAGTTTGAGTCTGTACTGTGTTAATAAAATAGGAGTACATTTAAGGGTGATCATACGGTCACTGGCTCACCATACAGCTCCGTAATTTGTTGATAACACGATCAATTGACCAGTCAAACGGTCCACATTCAGCAGTGCACATTACCATAGGTCCCACCCGTCAGCGCATATATGAAGGACAAAAATGGTAATAAATGAGTGGTTTCGGGGAGGGCGGCCGGCCGCGGGGGCAGGCGGTTCGGCCGGTGGTGGCTGGCGGCTCAGGGGGGTGGAGTTTGATGATAAACTGGAGGCCCTTGATTTCGTATCCAACGGCTGCAAAATCTAATGACCAGAGATGAAAAAGTCAGTCAACTGACGTGTAGCCTCACCCCGCACGTACACATGCACGCACGCAAGACACGCACCCATGTAGGCATGCAACACTGACACGTACACACGCACGCATGCTGGCGTGCAACACTGACATGTACACATGCACTCACGAACACACGCACGTACGCACCCATGAATGCAACACTGAAATGTACCCTTGCATGCACGCAACACTCGCACGCCTGCATGCACGACGCAAGACACACGTTCAACCTATACATGCATGCACCCTTTGTTAAGGACACGGATTGTTACGGATATTAATCAATCTTATCTGTGATAAGCAGAACATTGATGTTTGTAGCGGTCTTTATGAATCACAATGTATCGAATGGGCTATCAACATAGTAGGCTTATCTACATGAAAAAGATGACATCACACTCAATGAACAATCATCGGTTTATGAAATGCCCACTTCCGACCGCCCTGGCCCACCAAAGGTTCCTCTGCTGTGCGCTGCCTGCGTTGGGTCACTGACATGCATGCCATGCACCCAAAGAGCCCACATGTCAGTGGAAGAACAGCGCGGTGTCCTAGGTCAGAGTTGAGGGCGCCACTCACGGCACGCCCGGCTGAACACGCCTCTGTGCCGCATTCAAACGCCTTAATGAAACCCGCCCGTGTGGAAGCCGAGAAACCCACTCTGGACACACGTCCGTTCATGACCGGGCCGCTCCCCTATCTCCTCCACCTTTTTGTCCACTCTTACAATGGCTTACAAAGAGTAGTTATTCCGCATCCAAGCCGGCTGGGTAGCCCGCCGGATACGAGCTATGCAGCTCGCTGATCCACCTCCCTCCCCTCGCCCGACGGAGCCAGTTGCCGCCCCAAGCCGTGGAATTTTGCCATGTGTTGTTTTCATGGACTAGCAAGATGCCCGTGCATTGCACGGAACATCAAGATGCATTTTTTTACAAACTCCCGCATGCATGCAAGGGATAATTAATGTCCTCCTTTGCTAGTACCATGAGGAAAACACCATTAATATTGCATGATCTAAGGACTATTCTGTATGTTCTGTATGATAGATACTCATATACCTTCTTTTTAGAGAGAGAAATGGGAACTCGTATCTTGAGTATATATCATAGTGTGTTTGTTTGCATGATCTAAGGACTATTCTGAAATAAGAAGCAAATCACTTGCACCAATCAAACTGAGTTCCAAGTAAGAATTTGATTACAAGATAAAAGTTGTAGTTTTATTATATGTTGTTTCCTAGGTTCCACTGATGTATAGTTCCAGAGTTGTTTGACGGTTTACATGCATGTTTATGGACTATTTTGTGCAACTAAATAAGTCATTTAGGTCTAACAGACACTCATGTCCTGTATTAGCTTGAGGTGTAGCTTATGTATGACTGAAATAAAATATTACACTTTTTCTGCGAATAATAAAAATATTACATTTCTCGATGAAGTAGAATAAAACTTTAGCTAGCATCAGCCATGCAATGTTATGTTATGTGAACAGTGCAAACTTTGCAGTATAGCGGCATCTAAAAAATCCATTTTTACAGTAATCTAAAAAAATTAGTTAGTAGTAGAGTGTTTATTTCCCAGGTGACAACGGGGAACCAAAATGTGCTAGCTATTTGCCAACTTGTCGTACTTGCATGTGAGGAGGTGGCAGCAGTTTCTAGACATTTCTCAACTTCAGTAGGTGCAATCCAGATTCAACGGGGACTTCTTTATTTGTTTACTTGGAGAGCAGAGTCGGCCATGTGCACAAGGAGCGGGAGCGAATCCGGCAGCTCTTAGCCGTCAGATCATGTCATCCTTTGTTTGATGGACGGCAGTGATATGCATGAGAGGGGAAATGAACAGTGGATTTTGAGCCAATGCTTGTTTGGGCGGAACCGAAGATGGAGTGGTAAATCCAATTTCAAAACTGCCGCATTATAGTAGTAGTAGATTAGAAGTAAAGCTATTTCATACAGTCGACTCAAAGCGTTGGTTCAAACAGGGAAGAAAGTGGGAAAGCTGTAGCATGAATCTAGGACTTGGTTCTAAGAGGAAACGGGGGAAAGTAGTAATATCTGTCACTGTTTAAATAACCGTATATCTTACTTGCGCAAACAGGGATGTCTGTCTCCATATCGTTTCGGGATGTCTGTCTCCGTATCGTTTCTATCCGCGCAATCAAAAGCACACACCTCAGTTTTAGTACAACTGTGCAAAATGAGATGGCTATCCCTCGCTGCCGTCATCTAACCACCCGTCTTCAAGGTATCCCTACATTGGTAGTAACTAAGGTAGAATGACCAACGCAATCCAAAAGAAGCTGATTCGTACGTTTTACTTCCTGATTTCAGTGCAGGGACGAGTGAAAACAACTGCATCCTAGTCCGGAATGCACTTTCTACCAGTTTATCCATGGACCAAGGACTAGCTGGCACGGCTGCACGCTGGTTTTTTCGACAGGTGCGCGGACAAGAGGCATTGTGGTCTGCTTATTTCTGCAAATAGCGGTGCTTAAATTTAGTGGAATGCACAAGCATGGTTCAGTTTAGCATTCCAGCTGATACCACAATTATAATTGGTTATTCTGGAAGGGAAAACTTTGTTTTTTGCCACTCTAGTTTTTGCCAGCTTTTCTTATGCCACTCTAGAATTTGACATTTCACTTTTGCCACTCTTAGCTTTTGACAATATATCACTTCTGCCATTCCGTGGCAAAAGCAAAAAATTTAGAGTGGCAATTGTGATACATGTCAAAAGCTAAGAGTGGCAAAAGTGAAATGAAAATTTATCGTTTTCGCCACGGAATGGCATTTGTGATGTATTGTCAAAAGCTAAGAGTGGCAAAAGTGAGATGTCAAATTCTAGAGTGGCATAAGCAAAGTTGGCAAAAACTAGAGTGGCAAAAACAAAGTTTTCCCATTCTAGAATGAGAGAACCTAACCCTGAATGGTGGCAACAAGAAAAAACCAGAGTGAACTCCAGGAAATAGAAGTCTGCCGGGAGGCCCTTTGCTCAGAGAGAAGCCTTGCTTGTTTTTCCCTGATTTGTAAACCTTCTCACCACTTTGTATTTTGCTGTGAACTAGTATATGTTTGTTATGTCCTATGAATCATTGAGATGTATAAAATTTCTTAACTTATGCTTTTCAAGTTTTTTATGAAGACGAGTTTAATGTGAGTGTTCCACATGAGTGCTGGACTAGCGTGTGAACGTTTGGAATTTATTACATTGTGGCCTCAATTAACTGCATGAACCACTGTAACAAGATACATAGTTGCTTATATGTCAGACATCAGATTGTTGATTGTTAGCTGGTCGATGGCCTAGTGTTGAAGCGAGCTGAGCCAATGTGCCGTGCTTTGCACAACTGCTTACAAGTGGGGTAGCACCAACAGTGTTTACAAGTACTTATGTATACGTTGGCGCACGGTTCTCGAACGAGTGCTCTATTTCGTCAAAACACACACTGCTTGTATGATAAACGGTGACAACTTATGTCTTACCATGCCATATTCATGAAAAAACTAGTGAGGACGCATCTGTTTTGGCAACAATTACGATGGTTCTCACATGATTCACGGGCACACAAAAGTAGCAGCAGTTCCCATAGACGGATTCAAACAGAGTACTAGCCCCAGAGGGGTTGATAACAGGCAAGGTTGGGATAATTAGACACAATCCAAACTACTATTAAACACTAGCTGGGGCAACTATTTCATGCCTCGATCTAATTTGGGCTGGACACAAGACGGACCTTGCCATGAACATCATCAAGGACGTCCCGCAGCAGCTCAATCCTGTGAACCTTCATGAAGACAACCTTGTGGCCTTGCCACTAATAAACTTGTTTGTGGAGGCATGCCACGTCATCTTCCTGCGTAAGCTTGACAAGAACAGTATTCCTCACAAACGAAGGAGTAGCTTTGAACTTCTTGTGCTTCAGTACACCCTGGACAACACGCCTGACAACAGTGAGGCTGGAATACAACTCTTCATTGGTATAACCGCAAATGGCTTCCAGGATCCAACAGCCTAAGAACTCTGTTTTCCCAGTGCGTATATTCAGGTCGTCCGCCTCATAGCGAGTGACATGTACAACCACACAATCGGTGGATTCGTAAGCATCAGGATTTTCTCACTTCTCATGAGATTCGATTGAAGACAATAACGCTAGAAAGATATGTAGCCAACCGTGCAAACACAAGATTTGTCACATTCTTCCTGCTGAATGCGAGGTTACTATTGTCCATCAGGCTTAAGTTTATCAGCAGCATGGTTTTGATGAATGGGTATGTCGAAGAGCAAAAAAGGAGTTTCAGGTGGGCAAAAGAGCTTCTGAACGTGCCGGGCTTCTATTTACAACATATTGTGGTCATAATCCAGTAAATTTTACGACCCAGGATGTTCATTCTATGGACCTGACCGATCCATTTGACTATGACTGCCGAAAACAGTGCTGGATTTAGATGTTGTTGCCCTTTTCAATCTAGTTTTTTTTGTAAACCTGATGAACAATTAACCCTTGTGCTTTTGTACAGTTTGTAAGATGGAGTTAGATGTTCCTGCCCTTTTCAACTCGCTTGTGACTGTCATATTTTCTTTGAAACAAGGCAAATGGCTTGCCATTCGTTTTATTTAGAGTGAAATATTGTAACAAATCCAAACCAAGGGAAATAACATAGCTCTCGCCGGCTGCTTGAGCTCACTGTGCATTACAGAAGCCAAGTGATTAGCCCCCACCAGCACCCACAAACTTTCGGCCTTGGTTCGCTCGCCGTGCGCGGTGCGCCGCCCTCTTGTGTTGTCAACATCGTCAACAACTGAGAGGAACAAGGAGATGACTGTACGTGGAGAGGATGACAGTAGGGACCCACCAGCGTCATGGCAGTACGCAAGCAAGTGCCTCTATAGTACAAGCCCAAAAATATGGTTCCTCCTAATTGGTTGGACACATGGGGCTCACACCATTGTCAACGTAGTCAATAAACAAGAGAATTACACTATGAGCGGCTGACACCAGGGACCCAGCAAGTCGCACAGTTTTTTTTTGAGGAACAAGCAGTTGTTATTTATACTAGTTTTAGCGACGGATCAGGGTAACAACGGGGCTGTGCGGGGTCTGTGGCCCGTCTAGCCAGGGTTTCATTTATATTTACCACATCATGAGCCCAGTTGTGTTTTTTTCTTGCTGAAAATGGCTAGCCCAGTTCTATTTTTTTAAAGAAATACCCAAACAAGGCCTACTTGCTTTATCGGCCCTGCTAGGCTGCAAATCTTTCAAGACGAGGAGAGTTTCATTCGGTTTGCCCAGAAATGGGCTCTACATTTTTAAAACACATCATACCGGGAATTAGTTTCAATTTTTTTTCATTACAAGATCTTAAATTCCATTGATTTTTATGCGTGGATAATTATTTGGATTTTATATTTATATAAATTATTTTTCAAAATAGTTTGAATGTGAATCGATATTTCTGGATTAAAAACAGTTGACCGCGCGGAAATATGCAAAATTTCGTATACTTTTTAACCGTGGCCACAATATGGGGTTTGATGCTAACAAAAAGAAGATGGGATCCAAAAAAATTCTTATGAATTAGCAAATGGGTTGTACATTATTAGAAATAATGGCAGATGGGTTGTATGCTGTTTTCCATAGATTTGAGGCTGACTTGTGCGCCTACTACAGGTTGACGCATATGCTTTCATAAAAAAAGGTTGATGCACACGCAACGCCCTATCAACTTAGTCAACACATGAGAGCAGTGACTGTTGGATGTCCATCCAACGGCTGTCGTGCTTCCTCAATCTCTGCTCTTCATGCTCAAGCCGCTCAAACAAGCGCCGGCGGGACTGCCTGCTTCCTCCTCCCGCGACCGGCTATGCTGCTGCGTAGGCCTCACAGCCCCACCGTACTCCCATCGCTGGCCTAGCCATCCCTCTACTCACCCACACCTGTTGTTATTCTCCGGCGACGGCAGACGAACCAGTAAACCCTCGTACTCCTCCGCGTGGGAAACAACTACCGAGTATTCCCTAGCTCCGTGTCGTTCCCTTCCTAGGCCTCGTTGTCGTCCACCGCCCTGGTGCTCTCGGCGCGGCCTGGTCAACATGGTCAAGAACGACATCCATCGGAACTGGACTGTGCGTGGAGAGGCTGACAGCTGGGTCCACGGCCGCACGCAAGGAAATGCCTCCTTATTACATGCAAAATAATGATTCCTCCACCTCACAGCTAGGACCCACAGGAAGGGCCTCTGTATTTCGCGAAAAAAACATTCCCCCGCTGACAGGTCAGACCCACCAGCTATATCTTCGCACGCAAGGAAGTGCCTCCTTATTACGCCCAAAAAAATAAATACCCCCTGCTAGCTGGGACCCACCATATTGTTGGGCTGACTTGTGGGCCTACTAAGTTGACACGGACGGAGAGCTTTGTCAACTTAGTCAATACTCCAGTGACTGTATGATGTCCATCCAACGGCCATAGTGCTTCTTCAACCTCTGGTCTTCTTGCTCCAGCTGCCCAAAGCAGCGCCGGTCGTGCCGCCTGCTCCTGCCTCCCGTGGCTGGCTGTGCTACCGTGGAGGACTCACCGCCCCCATACTACTCCCAGCACTGGCCAGGACATCCCTCCACTCACCCACACCCCCTGTTATTCTGCGGCGACGGCAGCCTCACACCGCAGCCGAACCAGTGAATGCTCGTACTCCCCTCTGCGTGGGCATCCACTGCCGCGTCTTGCACGGCTCCGCGTCGTCCCCTTCCTAGGCCTCGCCGTCGTCCACCGCCGTGGTGCTTTCGGCGCGGCGTGGTCAATGTGGTCAATGACCGACTTCCATCGGAAGAGTACTGTACGTGGAGAGGCTGACAGCTGGGTCCACGGCAGCCGCAAGGAAGTGACTCCTTATTACGCGGAAAATAATTATTCCTCCACCTGACAGCGGGGACCCACCGGACGGGCCACCAGTATTTTGCAAAAAAAAACCGTTTCCCCCTGACTGCTGGGATCCATCGGACGGGCCACCGTATTTCGCGAAAAAACGTTCCCCCCGCTATCAGCTTAGACCCATCGGAAGTGCCTCCTTATTACGCACAAAAAAATGAATACTCCCCCGGCTAGCTGGGATCCACCTTGTTGGGAGGCTGACTTGTGGGCCTACTAAGTTGACGGGGACGAAGGGCTTTGTCAACTTAGTCAATATGAACGATTCTAGCTCCAGTGACCGTACGATGTCCATCCAATGGCCATAGTGCTTCGTCAACCTCTGGTCTTCTTGCTCCAGCCGCCCAAAGCAACGCCGGTCGTCCCGCATGCTCCTGCCTCCCGTGGCCGGCTGTGCTGCCATAGAGGCCTCACCGCCCCCTACTATTCCCACCGCTGGCCAGGCCCTGCGGCGACGGCAGCCTCACACCGCAGCCGAACCAGTGAACCCTCGTAGTCCTCTCCGCGCGGGCTTCCACTACCGCGTCGTCCCCTTCCTAGGCCTCGCCGTCGTCCACCGCCGTGGTGCTATCCGCGCGGCATGGTCAATGTGGTCAAGGAACGACTTCCATCGGAAGAGTACTGTACGTGGAGAGGCTGACAGCTAGGTCCACGGCCACAGCCCAGTTTTTTGTGATTTGCCAAGTCGCTTTGTCAGGCCTGTTGGGCTGCAATTCTTTCAAGACGGGGAGAGCTTTCATTCGGCTGGCCGAGAAAATTGCCATCAGTAATGATAAATGGGTTGTACATTTTTGAAACACATCAAACCGGCAATTAGTTTCAAATATCTTTTTTTTCATTTCAAGATTTTAAATTACATTAATTTTTATGCGTGGAGAATTTTTTGGATTTTATATTGATATACATTTATTTTTAAAATCAGTTTGAATGTGTATCGAAATTTCGGGATTAAAAACAGTTCGGACCGCACCGAAATATGCAAAATTTAGTATAATTTTTTAAAACTTGCCACAATATGGGCTGTAATGCTAACAAAAAGAATACGGGCTCCAAAAAAACTTAAGAATTAGCAAATGGGCTATAAATTATTAGAAATAATGGCAGATGGGTTGTATGCTGTTTTCCACAGATTTGAGGCTTTCCTAAAAAAAGGTTGACGCACAAGCACTGACTGTTGGATGTCCATCCAACGGCCGTCGTGCTTCTTCAATCTCTGCTCTTCCTGCTCCAGCCGCTCAAACAAGCGCCGGCGGGACTGCCTGCTCCCTCCTCCTCTCGGCCGGCTGTGCTGCCGCGCAGGCCTCACTGCCCGACCGTACTCCCATCGCTGGCCTAGCCATCCCTCTACTCACCCACACCTGCTGTTATTCTCCGGCGACGGCAGACGAACCAGTAAACCCTCGTACCGTCGTACTCCCCTTCGCATGGGAAAAACTGTCGAGTCTTCCCTGCCTCCGTGTCGTCCCCTTCCTAGGCCTCGCCGTCGTCCACCGCCCTAGTGCTCTCGGCGCGGCCTGGTCAACGTGGTCAACGACCGACATGCATCTGAAGTGGACTTTACGTGGAGAGGCCGACAGCTGGGTCCACGGCTGCACGCAAGGAAATGCCTCCTTATTATGCACAAAATAATGATTCCTCCCCTGACATCAGGGACCCACCGAAAGGGCCTCTGTATTTCGTGATAGCTCGGACCCACTAGCTTTATCTTCGCACGCAAGGAAGTGCCTCCTTATTACGCTTAAAAAATGAATACCCCCCTGCTAGCTAGGACCCACCTTGGTGGGAGGCTAACTTGTGGGCCTACTAAGTTGACGGGGACGGAGGGCTTTGTCAACTTAGTCAATATGCACGATTCTAGCTCTAGTGACCGTACGATGTCCATCCAACGGCCGTAGTGCTTCTTCAACCTCTGGTCTTCTTGCTCCAGCCGCCCAAACCAGCACCGGTCGTGCCTCGTGGTCCTGCCTCCCGTGGCCGGCTGCGATGCGGCGGAGGCCTCACCGCCCCTACTACTCCCACCGCTGGCCAGGCCATCCCTCTACTCACCCACACCCCTTGTTATTCTGCGGCGACGGCAGCCTCACACCGCAACGAACCAGTGAACCCTCGTGCTCCTCTACGCGTGGGCATCCACTGCCACGTCTTCCCCGGCTCCGCGTCGTCCCATTCCTAGGCCTCGCTGTCGTCCACCGCCCTGGTGCTCTCGGCACGGCGTGGTCAACGTGGTCAAGGAACAGCTTCCATCGGACGTGGACTGTACATGGAGAAGCTGACAGCTGGGTCCACGGCCGCAACAAGGAAGTGCCTCCTTATTACATGCAAAATAAGTATTCCTCCACCTGACAGCGGGACCCACCGGACAGGCCACCGTATTTCATGAAAAAACGTTTCCCCCTGACTGCTGGGACCCACCAGCTACATCTTCGCACGCAAGGAAGTGCGTCCGGGCAAAAAATAATGATTCGCCCCCTAACTGCTCTGACCCACCAGCTACATCTTCGCAGGCAAGGAAGTGCCTGAAAGTCGAGACCCACCTGGTCGAAGCGTATGTAGCGTTGTCATTCTGGTCGCGAACATGTACGTACATATTGGTCGATGTAGAGGCGCGCACGTGTCGTAGTAGAGGCGCACACGTGTTGTAGTAGAGGCGCGCACGTAGCATTTACACGTACGTACAACGGCCAGGGTGCAAGAAAGAAAATATGGCCACGTATGTGTACATACGGGCGGGGTCTCGAACGCCTACTCGCGCATACGTACGGCCAGGGCTCGTGTACATGGCTGGGTCGGAACGGAGAAACATCATCGTCGTCGTGTTCATGGGGAGGCAACGGAATGCGTCGTGTTCATGGGGAGGCAACGGAATGCGTCGTGTTCATCGGGAGGGCTTGGACGGAACAAGCGATGGAAACGAGGCCTGGCGTACCGCAGAA
Organism: Triticum urartu; assembly: GCF_003073215.2. Classification (NCBI taxonomy): domain Eukaryota; kingdom Viridiplantae; phylum Streptophyta; class Magnoliopsida; order Poales; family Poaceae; genus Triticum; species Triticum urartu. Next base: position 292,804,497 of record NC_053025.1, on the reverse strand, counting down.
CGGAGGAAATGGCCTTGTGTTCGACCGGCCACGTTCGAAACGGGATCCTGTTCATCGGGAGGGGTATGGCGTATCACAAAACGGAGGAAATGGACCTCCTACGGTCGAAATGGGGGTCCTATTGATCAGGAGGGGTCTGGCGTACCGCAAAACAGGACTCCACGGGATACTGTTCATCTCCGCCGTTGACCCCCTCAAGCCTCCACGAGCTATTGTTCATCCACCGTCGACCTCCTCCAGCCTCCACCTACGACTGTTCATCCACGGGCTCATGTTCATCCAGCCTCCACCGCGCGCTACTCCACTGGCTACTGTTCAACCACCCCTCTCCACGGGCTCCTGTTCAACCACCCCTCCACGGGCTACTGTTCATCCTGCCCTCCACCATCTACTGTTCATCCTGCCCTCCACGGGGTGGTCCTGTTCATCCAGCCCTCCACGGGGTCCTGTTCATCCAGCCCCAACCGGCTCGATCGATCGGGGTCCTGTTCATCCAGAGGCAACACCACGGGGTCCTGTTCATCCACCCCCACCGGGAACTGTTCATCCAAACCCCCCCCCCCAACGCTCATTGTTCATCCAGAGGCAGCATTGATCGGCTTCAGTTAGCAGCAGTACCGAAGGAATCGCTCAATCGGGTTTAGTTAACAGCCATCGATCGATCGCTCGGGTTCAGTAACGCGTAGCCTGCAGTGCAATCGCTCGGGTTCAGTTAGAGCCCAACGCCTCGCTCGGGTTCAGTTAGAGCCAACGCCTCGCACACACGCGCATACGTGTACGAGAGAAACACGCATCGCTCGGCCCTGACCTCCCACTGTAACCGGGAACTCCCCAAGATTTTCCTCCCCCTCGCTTCTACCATGGTTTTTTCCGTCATGGACGGCCCAAAGAATGTCATGCAGCTGCGTCTCCGGCCCGCCCAGGACGAAAAGCCCATTTTCTGTCGTGATTTTTTGTCATAGAAGTAGGAGCCCACCACATCTATGATGATACCGGGTTTTGTCACAATTATCGTCATAGAAGTGTCATATGTATGATAGAAAAAAAAATTGTTCGGCCCAAAATGTCACGGATGTGTCTTTTTTTTGTAGTGCTACCTCCGTCCATAAGGACTCGTGTGAGGTGGAACCCGTCAATTATTGGGTCGAGGACTAGTGCGGCTGGATTGCCCTGATTGGTGTTAACCGGACGATCCGTGCGGCTGAAGGTGATCGGCCCTAGTTTATATTGTGGGACAACTGATTCCGTTAAGTCGACATCCCTAAGGGTGTGCGTCCGGTCCGGGTTGGGAGTGTAGGTGCCGTTTATCACATTCACCATTTGGATTTGCGGGGGAAATTTCTTTTGCCCTCATGTACTCGGTGATCTGGGCTCCTCGTCTCCATCGTCGCTTTGAGACCCATTATCTTTGTTTTTGGCACCTGACCTGCCGGCTTGTTTGAAGACCCAGCATTCTCTGTTGGTATGATTGGCTGGTGTTCCTGGGGTGCCATGAATTTGGCATGGGCGGTCGAGTATGCGGTCCAGACTGGATGGACCTGAATTGTCATTTTTGAGTGGCCCATTCCGCTGACTGGACTTAGAGCCCCTAAATCCGGCAATGACTGCCGTATCTTCGGCGTTTTCACCATTTTTGCGGCGCTTGTGTTTGCTGCGTCGGGGTTTGCCGTTGCTATCTCTTGCTTCTGATGTGCCAGGGTTGCTTTCTGTGTTGTTGCTACGGGCCAACCAGCTATCTTCGCCCGCGCAAAAGCGGGTCATGAGTGTTGTGAGGGCTGGCATGGATTTTGGCTTCTCTTGGCCGAGATGTCAGGCGAGCCACTCGTCATGGATGTTATGTTTAAAGGCCGCCAGGGCTTCAGCATCCGCACAGTTGACAATTTGGTTCTTTTTAGTTAGGAACCGAGTCCAGAATTTCCTGGCCGACTCTCCGGGCTGTTGTGTTATGTGACTTAAATCGTCAGCATCCGGTGGTCGCACATAAGTGCCCTGGTGGTTGTCTAGGAATGCGTCTAGCAGGTTCTCCCAACTTCCGATGGAGTTTGCCAGCAAGCTATTCAGCCAATGCCGAGCCGGCCCCTTGAGTTTTAGCGGGAGATACTTGATGGCGTGTAGATCATCCCCGCGGGCCATGTGAATGTGGAGGAAGAAATCCTCTATCCATATCGCGGGGTCTGTAGTGCCGCCATATGATTCAATGTTCACGGGTTTAAACCCTTCTCGGAATTCATGATCCATTACTTCATGACGCAGTTCATACGAGTCTTGTCTGCTGTGTTCGGCCCAGCTGGATTTGCTTTTAGTATATCCGGCGTGATGGTTGTCGTCACGCGTTGGGGCGCGCCCCCGTGATCCGTAGACCGATCTTTTATGTCCTGATTTGTTTTCCAATACTTCTCGCAGGTCCTGTGTGTTACCCCGGGCCTTGGTATTTTTGTTTAACTGGCGACGGGGTGCGGGCTGGACTTCGGCCTGATATGTCGCTTTGTCTCGGCCATGAGGTGGTCGGTCAGCTGCATCATACGTTGGGAGCGTAGCTTTAATGCTTCCTCCTCGAGTTGGGGTAGCAACCTGCATTTTGGGTAGCTTTTGGTTGGGCGCTCGAGTTCGTATTCCTTGGCTGCCAGGACCTCGGACCATCGATACGTTAGGAAATCTTGATCAGCCTGAAGCTGCTGCTGCTGCTTTTTATTCAGGCTTTTTGCTGTGGCTATAAGTCAGCGCTTGAAGCGCTCCTGCTCGACGGGATCCTTAGGCACGATAAATTCTTCGTCGCCGAGGCTCGCCTCGTCTTCGGAGAGGGACATGTAAGTGTCATCTTCTGATTCTCCATCTGTCGCCTGTTTCTTAGGGCTAGCTTGCCCATCCTCCTGCTCAAAGCCTGGCTGGAGGGGATTGTCTTTGTCTTTGGCACTATCCGCAGTGTTATTGTCTCTTGTGCCGGTATCACTGTTTTTGCTATGGCGAGGCTTAGAGTGGCGCTGATGACGTCGGTGCTTAGATTGCTTCTCGAGGGGATTATCCTCCATTGCCTTATTGCCATCGCTTTCTTTGGGGGTGTCCATCATGTATATATCATATGATGAGGTGGCAGTCTAGCGCCCTGTGGGCGGTGGTTCCTGTTCTTCTCCTGCATCGTTGTAACACCCCCAGTGTCATGCTACAGTAATCCCCTGTTGATGGTGCCATGTCATCACACTACTGTTGCTAATATTCACTTGATCCAAATCACAAGTCAAATTCAAATCCAATCTGAAGTCAAAAATCCATATTTGTCAGACATGAAAACTAAAATGTTCATCATGTGGAAAATAATCATTTGATAATATTGGTGGTGAACCAACACTTTGCAAGGTGTTTAAACGGCCTAAACCAATTAAAGCAGTGGCTAAAACAATAGTTTAAATGCCTTTTTAATTTCTAAAAATTGCAAACTATTTCAAAAAGCTTCACAATCTTTTTGTGGCAATCCCAACCATTGCATTGTATTTATGTGGACAATTCCCATATTTTACAAAAGTCATTTTGGCACCCTAAATATTACAAAACCATTTCTGTAAAAAAAAACATAAATAACAAATAAAAGGAATATGAAAAGGCCAGGCTGCACTGTGCACTTGGCCCAGCCGCGCGACAGTGCAGCCCAGCCCACCTAAAACGGCCGTCCCCTACCTCTGTTCACCAGGGGCTGGGTGTACGCGCGCGCGCGCCGTCCGTGGCTGCCGATGGCCATCCGGCGGCTCCCCGACGACTGCTAGGTCCCCCCCGCCCCCGTCAAACCCTAGCGTTCCCCCCCCACTTTGCCCCTCACTCTCCCACTGGCTCTCTTTCCCTCTCTCCCCTCCAGATCCACCTCGGCCGCGCCTCTCCATCGCTGCTCACCGCACTCCACCATGGCCACCGGCCGGCCTTCGCGTCGCCGACGTGCCCCAGGCTCTGCCTCGACCTCCTCATCCTCCCCGCCAAGCCACGCGGACTGGGACGGCCCCGCAGCACCGCCACGACATCGCCTTCGCCCTCGGCTCCGACGAACGCCGCCGCCCCGAATCCGCGCCACTTCTGCTCCTAGTCACCCACCGGGCCTCTGTGTGCCTTCCCGGTGAGCTCAGCCTCCCTTCCCCTCTGTTTCCCCCCTCGATCTGCTGCTGATGCTAGCTTCGCCATGGCCAAAGCTCACCGCCGCCTGCCCGCCACCGTCAAGGCTAGGGCCATTTTTACGCATGCCCGAGCTCCGCGGCGACCTCTTGGCGCTCGTAGGACTCGAATGCGTGCACGCACACACCTCCTCTTGCCCTGCAGCGTCGCCCCCTACCTTGTACGATTCCGGCCGCCGCCCTCACCGCTCGTCGCCGTCGCTACGGGCCTCCTCCGTCCTTACCGCCACCACAGGAGGGCGTCGCTCGCACTGCTCGTTCGAGCGAGCCCAGCAACGCCCGGAGCTCCTTTCATGCCGTCGACCGTAGCCGCTCCGCTATGGACCTCGTCGCGGGCGACATTTCCGGCCAGGTCCGGTGGTACCACCACCACCACTCGACGCGCGGTCGAGTGGCCGTTCAAATGCGCCTAGCCACACCTCTTTCCGTGCCCTGTACGCGTTTTCCGGCCAACTCCGGCGACGCACCGCCACGAGTAGGCTTGCCGGCGTTGGTCCAGCCATCATGCTGACCTGGCGCCGACGTGGCCCTATGGGGGCCACCCCAGTGAGGCTGCCAGGGGGGCCTCGGCGCCCCAGTGGACCACATTGACTCTGGTCAATGCAGTTACTGTGCATGACATGTGGGCCCCTCTGTTAATTAGGCTAATTAAATGTTTTTTGTAAATAAAAATAATTAGTTAAACTAAATAGTCTCTGACTAATGGGGCCCACACCTCTAACTAGTATTGTTAGTCATTTTAATCTCCTGTTAGTGCCACAGTCGCTGACATGTGGGACCTAATGGTCAGGGTTGACCTGGTCAGTGTGACTGTTGACTGCTGACGTCATCTCCATGTCATGCTGACATCATATTCCTATTCTGTTAATTTAAATAATTTATGAAAATCTTTAAAACTTTAGAATATCATAGAAACTAAACCGTAGCTCTGATGAAATATTTTCTATATGAAAGTTGTTCAGAAAAATCCAACGAATCGGGTTACGCGGTCTGTTTACCTGTCAGATGCCTCTAACTATCTGAACATGGAACTTTCCCCTCCGGTCATCTATCTGACACAGGTCCGGAACCAGGAAAATATTCCTGGTTGTTTTCCCCCTTCACCTTTATCCTGGAGCCATACATTAGGTCACGCCTCGGCACATCATATTGCCATGTTATGCTTTGTGATGCTATGATTGCTTTATATTTATTGTTTCTTCCCCCTCTTCTCTCTGGTAGACCCCGAGACCGATGTTGATGCCCTTGTGATCGACTACGTCGTCGACGACACTTTTTCTTTTTCAGCAGAGCTTCCAGGCAAGGAAACCCCCCCTTGAGCATTCCGATATCGCCCATTTCTTTCCCTCTCATGCTTGCATTAGACCTGCTACTACTTTCTATATGATCCTACCCTACTGCATAGCCTATTTTTGTTACCTGCTTTCATACCTTACCTGCTTATTCTAAACTTCTTTGTATAGGTTGGTTAGTGACCCCCACCTTGTCCCAGGTGCCCCGCTTTATGTTCGATGACTCGATCAACGTGATCGACGTCCAGGCCCTGACACCGCACATCACTTTCCCCTTTTGTTGCTCGACTCTACAGAGTTACCATCGAGTGCCGAGGGTGGAACCTCATACATCACTCCTGATGAGATCTCTATAATGTAGCTATCCGGTCATGGTCATCGAGGGTGATTTCCTCCTTAACCACTTCCGTTACAACTCTGTCGTGCAACCCCTGAAGTGTGAACCTCGAGGGTGGATCCTCTTACGGTCACCTTGATGATAACATTGAGTGGAATTCACCGGGGGTGATTCCTCAGTTTTTCCCCTTGGTGTTCGACACATAGTTACTATGGTTACTATGACTTTACACTGAATCATGTTACTAAAGATGGGTCGGCCCCAAGGGGTACCCGCGCGAGCTTAATAGCGAGTGATATGGAGTCGGGTTGACCCGGAAGGTGCCCGCGAGATACTTACGAGGCGTGGCCGGGCATTCTTAGCCCTTGCCGCAAGTACTCGAGACGGGGCAATAGGGTCACATCTTTCGTGAGTCTCTGCTTGTTACCGCGCGTTCGTAATCCACTACGATTTGGATATTTGATCCGAGGGGCCTCTGGCCTGATAGCACTAACCATCACGTGGGCATAGTATGGGCGTTCTGCGTCGTATGCATCTGCCGAAGCTTAATAGACGTCAGCGACTGAGCGGCGCGTGCCGGGTTGGACTAGTAAGCACCTGCCTTTTCGAAGGAGGTAGCTAGGTCTGCTCACCGGTCGCATACGCAACGTGCAGGACTTCCCGGGGAGATGGACCATGAATCCTGGGGGCATAGGCGTAGTCCGGCGTGCTGACCTCTCTATTAAGCCTAGGTCCGGTTGCGGCATATTGTTTGGCCGAGGCCGGGCATGACCCAGGAAAGTGTGTCCAGCCGGAGTTAATCGAGCATGGTGGGTAAGTTGGTGCACCCCTGTAGGGAAGAAAACATCTATCGATAGCCTGTCCTATGGTAACGGACACTTGGAGTTGTATCCCGATCGATACAACTAGAAATTGATACTTGAGATGAGAAATGGATAGTATGGCTCTAGGATTGCTTTCTCGCAGGGAGTCGAGAAAGGATCTCTGGCCGAGGTTGATAACACTACTACTTTACATTATGTTGATCCGTACTCTTCTAGATGCTTGAAGATGCTAGTCTTCGATAGGCTAGGCTTTCCCCTTCTCTTCTGGCATTCTGCAGTTTAATCCACAAATACAGCCCATTTCCTTTGATACATATGCATACTTAGTTTAGGTCTGATGTAAGTCTTGCGAGTACTTTGGATGAGTACTCACGGTTGTTTTGCTACCTCTTTTCCCCCATATCCGATTGTTGCAACCAGATGACGGATCCCAGGAACCAGACGACACCACTGATGACTACTGCTACCCCGAAGATGCCTACTACTATGTGACGGCCGCTGACGACTTGGAGTGGTTAGGAGGCTCCAAGGCAGGAGGCCTTGCCTTTTCGATCGTTGTTGCTTTTGTGCTAGCCTTCTTAAGGCAGTCTTGTCTAACTTATGTCTATACTCGGATATTGTTGGTTTCGCTGACTCTTGTGTTTTCGAGCTTATGTATTCGAGCCCTCGAGGCCCCTGGCTTGTAATATAAAGCTTGTATTATTTTAATTTGTTCCTAGAGTTGTGTTGTGATATCTTCCCGTAAGTCCTTGATTTTGATCGTACACATTTGCGTGTATGATTAGTGTACGGTTGAATCGAGGGCGTCACAAGTTGCTATCAGAGCAATGAGGAATAATGTTGCCTCTGATACCGGAATGAATATGGTGAGGAAGTTAGCTCGTGAACTACATACGAAGCCATGTACAAAGAATATTTCAGAATCAAGGTTGCGGTAATACTCGAAGGAAGATCATGCCATTACACTACATCTTATGAACTTTTGATCAAGTACTACTGATGCGGAGCATCCCAAGATCATCCCCATGGACGCACCTACACCTCCAACGACACCACTTGGACCAATGACACGATCCCGAGCCAAAGCTATCAAAGATAAGGTGAACTCACTCCTCTCCGAACTTCCACTTCCTATGCATGAGACATGGCTACTACCTAAGTCTGAGGTGTTGTGCATGATTAGGCACCAAGAGGGCCCTCCCGAAGATGCGCATGAAGATGTACAAGTCCCCAAGTCCACGGATGAGGAGATCCAATGGAAGGAGCGAAGAGCATCTCCCAGGCCCCGGACATCCGGCCAAGGCCCCGGACATCCGGCCCCTAGAGCATCTTCCACTACAGCAGCACAGCCGCCGGAAGCTACAGGCCCCGGACATCCGGCCCTGGCAGCCCGGACATCCGGCCTCTCCCGAGCCCCCGGACATCCGGCCACCAGCCCGGAAATCCGACACCTCCGAACCCGAGAGCAGCAAATGCCACCACTCCAGCCCGGACATCCGGCATCGCCTGAAAGCCCGGACATCCGACCTCCCCTGTCTGCGCATAGTGAAGGGCCGAGGCCTGTGTATCCCTTCTCCCCCCTATACTATATATACTCCACCCCGTACAACTTTCTAGGGTTAGCATTGGTTTAGCTCATTTTAGAGATAGAGCATTGCTCATCCACATCGGATCTACTCCAGGAGAGAGACCGCCGCCTCTACAGAGAACACCCCTTTGGATTCAAGACCTCCTTTTGGAGAAGCACTTCAAGACCTCCTCACGGAGAAGACCGGTTACTGTGTATCGTCCCTAGTTGATCGTGGATCGTGTATCTTACTTTATGTACTCGAGGATCTAGCACATGTGTGACTATTTCTTGTTGGTGTAGTGATTCTCTCGTGTTTTCCCTCGTTTTCCCCTCATGTTCCTCGTGTTCTTCACGGGATCCACTCCTTTCGTGAAAGATCGGCCAATTAGGGTTCTACCCTACATCATCTTGGTATCAAGAGGCATGTTGATCACGATTTCGGAGCCTCCCTGTTGTGTTTCTAGCCTTGTTTTGTTGTTTTTCGACCTTATTCGAAAATTCCCCACCAAAAATAGCCCCAATTTTTTTTTGATTTGTTGGTGTGTTGAGATTTTGTTGGTTTGGACCAGTGGATTTGCTCTGTTTTGAGTGGATCTAGCTTCCCATCCTTTTTCCCCCAGTTTCCATCCACAAATTCCTCCGAATTTCGCCCGGATTTAACCTCTCCATGCGGTGTTCATCCCGTTCGTCCCCGGATCCAGAGCTCGGACATCTGGCCTGTCAAGCCCGGACATCCGGCCCAACCCGGACATCCGGCCTTCCACCCGGACATCCGACCCCTGGCAGCAACATCTCCATCCACAGCCCCATTTTCTGCCCAATTTCCACCAAATTTTGTTCCGGTGCCCACCATATACCATATATACTTCCGCATACCTCCACCACTTCCTCATAACCCAACCATTTTTGGACTGTTTCGCTCTTCGACACATTTGCTACTTCGAGGTTTGAGAATTTGAGTTGCGGTACTATATCCTTTTGTGTTTCGGCTATCTAGGTACGGTTCGACATTGACATCACCGCCGCTCATCTTCGCCACGGACGTGTCCTACATCATCACCGCCGTCCTACATCGTCATCAACAACGACCACCTCGACTACATCTTGGTATTCGTGCCACCATTTTGACACCATACCGGAAGCAAGACCGGTGACCTCATCTTGGTATTGGACATATCACTCTTACCATTACATTGATAGCCATCATAGCCTTACTCCTTTGCGTTGCTTACCCATCGAGACTAGCCATTGAGTATTGCCGGCAACGAGACTTGTGCACATTAGTCATCATACTTCCCATAGCATACATACATCATTGTTGCATATATTGGTATCATCTCTTGTGTCACAAAGTTGTCATCACATACTCATTTGCTATCTTGGTTCGTCAAGCATTGCATGAGAAAAGAGCTCAAACATCAAAGAGCCAAACAAGCTTGAGTATTCTATAGTCTCACCTAAATAGCTTGGCGTAATCATGGTCATAGCTGTTTCCTGTGTGAAATTGTTATCCGCTCACAATTCCACACATCATAGCAACACCTTGCATAAAGAAATATTTGGCATAGAAGTCGTTGCATTTTTGCTAAGTAGGTTGTGCACAAGTTCTTGTATCCACCTATTGTGCAATCGTGCTAGCGTCTCTCTAGTGTTGTGCAACAAGAGCATTTTTGTGGATTCCACATTTTGGCTCACCCTTGGTTGCACAACCCCACTTATCTTTTTGCGTGTGTGTTGCGTGTACCTTATATGCTTGGTCTACTTGTTACATTGCATCTTGCGAATCTTTTCCAACATTATTGAAGCTCACTTACAATTGCATCAAATTTTGTGCCACCATCCTAACCAAGCTCCACCAAAATCTATTACTTGTGTAGGTGTGAGAAACTGACAAGAACTAGTACCAATTGTGCTATTTCCTTGTTCCACATTGGAGTGAGCCTCGATCCACTTTCAACTTCGGTCAAGGTACATTTGGTACTCGTTCTTCTCTTTCTACCACTCACATTTTTCTCTTGGAATGATGGATAAGCCAAGTACTTCTACCAACCCACTCTTCATGGAGCAAGACGACGACATGAACTCCTTCGTCACCAAGAGTCACCTCTTTGGTGCACAACGTGCTTTGCATCAAGAGCAACAAGCTATGAGTGAACGCATCGACAACCTCGCCGCCGACTTGCGACTTTCCGAGCAACGTACAAGGGACTACTTCGACCACAAGCTCGATGATCACAAGCAAGAGAATGACGCAAGGATGGACGAAATTCGTGCTTTGTTGCTCAACCGCTCGTCTTCCACTTCAAGAAGGAGCCTTTCAAGCCGCCACTCCGACTTCACCCTCTCCGGCTCAAGTACACCGACATCAAACACCCTTTGCCGAGCCACGCGCACAGACCGTCAAGCAAGCCTCAATCCCCTATGAGACACCGACTCTCAAGAGCGCCGACAACGTCAAACTCAAGAGGCCTTTGCGCTAGCACGAGAACGGCAACGACAACGCCAACATGAAGAGGAAGAGCGAGCGCGTCTACACCAAAATGCTAAATATGCCGAGGCACAACGTCAAGAACAAAAACTACGTGACGCTCAAGAACTTGCGGCGCAACAAGCTCTACGCGATTCGAGTCGAGCCGTAGCCGACCGAAGCCGACAAGGCCGTGAACAAGAGGAAGCACATCGCGAAGAAATTCAAGAAAGAAGATTTCAAGCTCGCGTGCATCGTCAAGTTCCTACTCGAGCTCGATGAGCTCCTCCACAAGCTCGCCAGGAACAACAAGTCAATCCAGAGCATGAAGACAATGGAGATCCTCCACGGCAAGAACAACATGACGATAACAACCCTCCACGCCAAGAGCACCACGAGTTGATCAATCATCAACAAGATGGGCGTCATCATCCTCGACCCCAACACAATGAAGAGCAATGTTATGGCAAACTCAAGTTCACCATGCCCAAGTTCAACGGAAGCAATGATCCCGAAGAGTACCTTTCATGGGCATTGAAGGTTGACAAGATCTTCCGTTTGCACAATTATGTAGAAGATAAGAAGATCGCGATAGTATCCCTTGAGTTCCAAGACTATGTCCTCATTTGGTGGGAACAAATCATAGAGCGCCGAGAGGCAAGATGTGAACCACCCATCACTACTTGGGCGCAAATGAAGGATGTCATGAGACCACGCTTCGTACCTACCTACTACAACCGCGACCTCTTCAAGGAACTCCAACAACTCAAGCAAGGAACAAAGAGAGTTGAAGAATATTACAAGGAGATGGAGATTGCAATGATAAGAGCCAATGTCACGGAAGATGATGAGCAAACAATGGCACGTTTCTTGAATGGACTCAATCATCCTATCAAGAAGATCGCCGACTTCCAACCATACTCAAATCACATCGAGCTAGTGCATCAAGCTACCAAAGTGGAACTCCAAGTGCAAGATGATTTCATGTATGCCAAGTTCTCATCCAAGTCCTACGGCTTCTCCAACAACCAAGATTCAACGACTCAAACACCGACTACAAAGCCTTCTACTTCCAACATCGACAAGTCAACTTTCAAGAAAGCTTCGTCAACTACAAGCCATCCTCCTACGAGAAACTTCAAGCCGAGAGCTTCATCATCATCAACCCCAACCGATGAGACCGTCAAGACGAGTTCCTTCAAGTGTTTCACTTGCGGAGGCCGAGGCCACAAGTCCTACGAGTACACCAACAAGTGAACTATGGTCTTCAACGACGATGGCACTTATGACTCCATGAGCGAAGGCGAAATGGAAGCCCTCGAGCAAGTCACCATGCACCGCCAAGTGAACAATGAAGAAGAACAAGTCTTTTGTGATGAAGACTCAAGTCCCGCACTTGTTGTCTCCAAAGTCCTGACTCTCCAACATCACCAAGAAGACCAACGATGCCACATATTCCACACCAAGGCCGGCATCAATGGACGATCCGTCAAGGTCATCATCGATGGAGGGAGTTGTCATAATCTCACAAGTGAAGAACTTTGCTCCAAGCTCCAATTGCCCAAGACGAAGCATCCACATCCATACAAACTGCAATGGCTTAGTGATTCCGGCACCATGCAAGTCGAGCACCGAGTACAAGTCTCCTTCAAAATCGGCGCCTACGAAGACACCTTGGAGTGCGACGTCGTTCCAATGACCGTTTGTCATCTTCTCCTTAGACGGCCATGGCAATTCGATAGAGGAGTCGTCCACAACAGCTGAACGAACCACTACTGTCAGGACCCCGATTCCAAGTCACATCGATCTAGCCGGTAACACCTCATATCACTTTGCGGCCTCACGCACGGTATTCCCACGGGTGTCGCCTTACCATGGCCCGGGACCGTTTGCTCCTTTTGGCTCACGTATATGATAGTGTCACTAGCATCCATATGACAGAGAACCCGGGCCGACATAGCTAGTCGTGAACCCAAAGCGGCACTAACCTATGGGAACAGGCATACATGAATCACATCGAGCATGTCGGTCAGCAGCGTGTGAATCCGGGCTGTAGCACTGGTCTAATAGGACTCCGGGAACCCGGGCTGTAGCAGGCTAGGCAAGACTCCGGATGTCACCGCGTGACATTTCCCCGAAGAGACAGACACAGGAACAAAGTGAAACACATGCCGGCCAGTCAAGTGTTCTGAGCAGTAGTGCTGGGCTAGCAGGACTCCGGTGAACCGGGCTGTAGCGGACTACTATGGCTCATGGAAGCACTAGACTACATTTCCCCATAAGAGAGGCTGCCAAGGATAAACAACTAGATTGTCGGATACCACACATACCAAGCATTTCAATCATACACACAATATGCTCGATATGTGTAAATACAACATGGCATCACAACATAACACTACGACTCAAGCATTTAATCATTAGGCTCCGAGGAGCGAGATATTACAAACATGGGTCTCATGACCCAACAATCATAGCATACAAATAAAAGCACATGCGGAATCTTAACATGTCTGAGTACAGACATCTACAAACGAAAAAGGTTAAGAAGCCTGACTATCTACCACATCCTGCCAAGGACACAAGATCGTAGCTGAGGTATCAAGCTAAACGTCGAAGTCCACGCGGAACTACTAGCGAGACTGAAGTCTCTCTGCAAAACATAAATTAAGCAAACGTGAGTACAAAAGTACTCAACAAGACTTACATCAGAACTAGCTACATATGCATCGGCATCAACAAAGGGATGGTGGGGTTTAACTGCAGCAAGCCAGCTTTGGCTCAGTAGCTAACCTAAACTATGAATGCAAGCAACTCTTTTGAGGTGGCGCACACGAGTCCACATATTCACCATATCAATAAACCACTATGGATCCGCTCCCGTCTCCCTACGAGAAGGCCATCCATAGCACTCATGCTTATCTTGTGAGTTTTAGAGTATCCACTTTCACTTGTCTATGAACTATGCAAGGGGTCCAAGTTTCCATATCCGAGGAATCCGGCTATTCAAATAGATAATGATAACCCTGCAGGGGTGTACTTATTCACACATGCTCCCACCACTTATCACCATATACACGTCATGTATCTCGGCAACCTACAAGCGGAAGCCTGGCGAGGGTGTCGGCCACGGCCTACCTAAACACTCAAGTCTCTAGTCCAGGTTTATCGCCTATCCAGGTTCCATCCGCAGGGAGTCCGGCCGAGGTTTCCACATACGGCCCCGAACGATGTGAACAGGGTTCCCGAGACACCAAACGGGCGCCCGGTACACCGTGCCACGGTGTATCTACCGCATCACAGCCCACCCCTAGGGTCAGCGCTACGCACGGCCGCCAACACATAAGCTACAAACACCAGAAACTAGTTGCAACTCCTGGACAGAGTACTAGGGTGATTAAGAAGCCGAGAGGTTCAATTAAGGATCCCAATGAGTGGTAGTAGTTGTTCATGGATCACAGACACAGAACTCAGTTCCTAAGAACGGTTTCAATGAGACAACCCACCATGTACTCCTACATGGCCTCTCACCGCTACCTTTACCAAATCGTGTTCACACACTTAGCTCACACACAGTAGGACATGATCATCACCATTCCAATTCATTCCCGATGAATCAGACCCGACACAAGTCTACGCAATAGCAGGCATGACAAACAAGCACGAATGAGTAGGCACATCAGGGCTCAAACAACTCCTACTCATGCTAGTGAGTTTCATCTATTTACTGTGGCAATGACAGGTCATGCAGAGGAAAGGGGTTCAAGTACCGCAGCATGTAACAGTTGAATCGTTGTTGTCCTAATGCAGTAAAATAGAGCAGGAGCAAGAGAGTGGGATTGTATCAGAATGAACAAGGGTGTTTTGCTTGCCTGGCACTTCTGAAGATAGTATAGCTCTCCATCGGTGTCATCGAATTCATTGCTGGATCAACGTCTACTGAGGGGGGACAAACACCGGCAACTGAGAAAGAACACAATCAACACATGGCGATATGCAACAATATGATGCATGCTATGACATGGCAATATGAATGTATTTTGGGCTAATGCAACAGAAAGTCATTTTAATTGAAGTGGAATTCAAAACTATATCAAATTCCAACTCCAAACCTATTATGAAATTTGCCCTAATCATGTTTCATCCTAAACAGTGAGGTTAACTTGCTCAAACATGTATGAAAATGGTACAGATGGATTCCTTGAATTTTTCTGATAATTTTTCATATATAACTTGTTTGATTTGGAGTTACGGTTGAATTGCTATGATTTTTCAAAGTTTTGGATATTTTCTGAAATTTCCAGGATTATTTTTAATCCAAAAAATTATTAACTGCGTCAGCATTGTGCAAGCATGACATCAACGAGTCAACTGAGGCTGGTCCAGGTCAAACCCGACGTGTGGGGTCCACACGTCAGTGGCACAGAGCTGGCTAGTGTCACAGACAGGTGGGCCTAGTGAGCAGCCATGTCAGCGCGGTCAACTCTGATGTGTGGGTCCCGTTGGGTTATAACTAAACTAGGCAGAAATAAAGCTGAGCTTAATTAGGGCGTGGGGCCCATGCGTCAGTGGCCCAGGGGGTCGGTTAGTGGGGTGATTAGCCCCTAACAGTGGTTGTCATCGGCGGTTAATCGCCGGCGAGCACACAGATGCGGCGGAGTCACTCGCCTTGGCGATTCAGGCGACGAGAGGAGGCGGGGTTGGGCTCGTTGGAACGCCCGCGAGGCGTCGCGTCCAACGGTGGTGATGGCAGGTGCTGGGGCAGCCGGAGACGACGGCGACAAGCAAGTCCGCAGTGGCCGGAGTTCGGACGCCGACCGTTCCGATGTCTCAGGGCACGGCAGGAGCAACGGGTGGTTGCTACGGCCCCGTGGTGACGCGCTGAGCGCGGTGACGCACTCGGTTTCAAGCTCAAGTGGACGTGGCCACGGCGGTGAGGAGCTCAGGCAGTGGCACGATTCGGTCGGCAAGGGGCGACGGCTACAGGGCATAACGAACTCGGGGAAAAGCGGGTTTCGAGGCGGGAGCTCACAGTGGTTGCAGCGGGCGTCGACGCGGGCTCGTGGAAGGCCGGACGGCAACGTACGGGCGGCGTCGATCTCGGACGACCAAGGAGGAAAACGGCGGCGTTGGAGATGCAGCGGAGCTTCTGGCGCAGCGTGACTTGGTGGAGAGGACGAAGACGTCGTGACGGAGCTTGAGGACGTGTCGGAGAGGATCGAGGGCGGCTGTGGCCACGGTGGCTGTTGACGGTGGCGACGGCGCGCTCGGCCGTGAGAGAGAGGTTAAATCCAAGGGAAGGGATGGGGACGACAGAGAGTGAGAGAGATCCGGGGAGGGTCGTGTGGCATCATCCAGACGCGTCGGGGCAGCGGCGGAAGCAGGAGGTGGCCGGCGCGTGCCGGCGCGCGGCGAGCACACGCCCTCCTGCCTACTGGCAGGAGGTTGAAGATGGTGGCCGGCGCTGGCTGGGCTGGGCCAGCCAACTGGGCTGCTGCTACAGGTAAGAAGCCCAGGTGAGGTTTCTGTCTTTTCATAAATTCTGTTCTGTTTTCTATTCTTGTTATTTTGTTTTGATTTAGTTTATAACCCAAATCATTTTAATAAATCCTGAAATTAATTGTGGGCATTAAGTTAATTATTACAGAGGCCCTTAACTATTTTCAGAATTGTTGGAGCATTTAAAAATATTAGTAGTATTTAACTGCCCCAATTCAAATACAATATGGGTTATTCAAAAATCCAGAATGGCCTAAAAATATTGGCATCATTTTTGGCAGAGGTTTTCACCTTTATCAAAAATCTTGAACATTTTCAAAGGCATTTTGGGTTCATTGAAAATATTGTTTATTTGAACCTAGTTGAATTCATTTAGTGCTAGGGTTTCAACATCCCCATTTCAACTTTAATTGAAAAGTTAACATGATGCATGGATGCTTTAAGGCAACTAATGGCAAGCAAAATCTAGGGCTGTGACAACTACATCCTCAAGATGAAGGGCAAGGAGTACGTCCTCCGTCCAATGTCGCCAAGTCAAGTGATCGCCGACAAGCAAGCCACCCATCGTGGAGATCATAGTGAGAGAGCGAGCCACCAAAAAGAGAGTGAGCGCCACAAGCCAAAATCGAGTGCCTCCATGATGAGCAAAAACATAAACCTAGTTCTATTTGCCACCAAACGTGAGATAAGAGAAGTGTGTGAGAACCCATCTAGTGTCCTACACTACGTCCTCATGTGCAAGGACAATGCACCACAAACTAACACTTCTCACACTCTTCCTCTAGTGTTGTCTTCTCTTTTGCAGGAATTTCAAGATGTTTTCCCCGATGAGCTACCTCCGGGTCTACCTCCTCTACGAGGCATTAAGCACCGAATCGACCTCATACCTGGAGCACCTCTTTCGAACAAAGCTCCATAATGTGTCAACCCCGACGAAATAAAAGAAATACAAAGGCAAGTAAAACATCTCATCGACCATGGACATGTGCATGAGAGTTTGAGCCCTTGTGCCGTCTCGGTCATTGTGCCAAAACGTGACGGCAGCTTTCGCATGTTCTCCGATTGTAGACCTATCAATGCTATCACCGTTCGCTATAGGTACCCCATTCCACGCCTAGATGATATGCTTGATGAGCTTAGTGGTGCCACTATATTTTCCAAAATTGATCTTAAGAGTGGTTACTATCAAATACGCATACAAATAGGGTGATGAATGGAAAACCGCCTTCAAAACCAAGTTTGGTTTGTATGAGTGGTTAGTCATGCCTATGGGTCTTTCGGAAGCACCGGGCACTTTTATGCGCCTTATGAATCATGTCTTTCGCCCTTACATTGGTATATTTGTTGTGGTTTACTTTGATGACATTCTTGTGTTTAGCAAATCTATCAAAGAGCATGTCACCCATGTCCGCACCGTTTTGCAAACTCTTAGAAAAGAGCGCCTATATGGTAATATGGAGAAATGCCTTTTTGGTGTTGATAAGCTCGTTTTCTTAGGTTTTGTTGTTTCTTCTAAGGGTGTTCATGTTGATGAGTCCAAGATCAATGCTATTAAGACTTGGTCGCAACCAACCAACTTGCATCAAGTGCGTAGTTTTCTTGGCCTTGTGGGTTTCTATCGTCGCTTTGTGAAGGATTTTAGCACCATTGCTTCGCCTTTGTATGCTTTGAGCAAGAAGAATGAGCCTTTTGTTTGGTGACCATCCCAAGATACCGCTTTCAATGAGCTTAAGAACTTGCTTACTCATGCTCCTATGCTTGCCTTACCCAACTTTGACAAACCTTTTTAGATTCATCGCGATGCTAGTGGTAATGGCATAGGGGGTGTGTTAACGCAAGAGAAGCGCCCCATAGCTTAATTTAGTGAGAAACTTTCCGGAGCGCAACTCAATTACCCCATCTATGACAAAGAGCTATATGCTTTAGTCTGTGTTTTGCATGAATGGGAACAATACCTTCGTCCCCATGAGTTTATCATTCATACCGATCATGAGACCCTCAAGTATCTTAAGGGTCAAACCAAGTTGAACAAGCGTCATGCTAAATGGAGTGAATTTATTAAGTCTTTTCCTTATGTCATCAAGTACATCAAGGGTAAAGAAAACATAATAGCGGATGCTCTTTCCCGCATATGCATGCTTGTCACGCAACTTGAGTTAGATGTCATTGGCTTCAAGCATATCAAAGACTTGTATGAGCATGATGCAACTTTTGCTACTCCTTATGCCAAGTGTTTGTCGAATACATCTTGTGAATGCTATTACATCAAAGATGGCTATCTTATGAGAGCTAACAAATTTTGCATCCCCGAGTCGTCTCTTCGTTTGTTGCTTTTGCGGGAATCATATGGAGGAGGCTTAATGGGACATTTCGGACGCGACAAGACGTTCGCCACGCTCTTGAAGAACTACTTTTGGCCCAAGATGTTTCGGGACGTCAATTGTTTCACCAACCGATGTTCTACATGTCGCAAAGCTAAGTCCAAAGCTCAATCTCATGGCCTCTATATGCCTCTACCAATTCCTTACCAACCATGGGAAGACATTAGCATGGACATTGTACTCGGTTTGCCTAGGACTCGAAATGGGAAAGATTCCATATTTGTCGTTGTGGACCGTTTCTCAAAAATGGCACATTTTATTCCTTGCAACAAGATAGACGATGCTTCACATGTTGCTAATATCTTTTGTAGGGAAATATTGCATCTACATGGTGTGCCAAAGACCATCGTCTCGGACCGCGACGTCAAGTTCCTTAGCTACTTTTGGAAGACCCTATGTGCCAAGCTCGTAATCAAGCTACTCTTCTCGACGACGTACCATCCTCAAACCGACGGCCAAACGGAGGTGACAAACCGCACACTCTCTGCTCTACTTCGAGTACTCATCAAGAAGAACATCAAGGAGTGGGAGGAGAGTCTACCCATCGCTGAGTTCGCCTACAACCGAGCAAGACACTCAACAACCGGCAAGTCCCCTTTCGAGGTCGTCTATGGATTCAACCCTTTGTCACCATTGGATATTCTCCCTCAACCACTCCAAGAGCGCATCAATTTGTACGCAAGTGCACGAGCGACCCATCTCAAGAAGGTGCATGAAGATACAAGAAACACCATCGAGCGCCAAGTACAACGCCTTGCGACCAAGCTCAACGTCAACAAGCACACTATGATATTCAACATTGGAGACCTCGTGTGGCTACACCTTCGCAAGGACCGCTTTCCCCAAGAACGCAAGTCCAAACTTCGACCACGCGCGGATGGACCATTCAAGGTGTTTGCACGTTACAACAACGACGCATACAAGATCGACATCCCTCGTGACAAGTACTCCGTGAGCGACATCTTCAACATCAAAGATCTCTCGCCCTACCATGCTGATGAGGATTTTGATCCGAGGACGGATCTTCCACAAGGGATGGGAGATGATGCGGAGCGTCCCAAGATCATCCCCATGGATGCACCTACACCTCCAACGACACCACTTGGACCAATGACACGAGCCCAAGCCAAAGCTATCGAAGATAAGGTGAACTCACTCCTCTCTGAACTTCCACTTCCTATGCATGAGACATGGCTACTACCTAAGTTCGAGCTGTTGTGCACTATTAGGCACCAAGAGGGCCCTCCCGAAGATGCACATGAAGATGTACAAGTCCCCAAGTCCACGGATGAGGAGAGCCAGCGGAAGGAGCCAAGAGCATCTCCCAGGCCCCGGACATCCGGCCAAGGCCCCGGACATCCGGCCCCTGGAGCATCTTCCACTACAGCAGCACAGCCGTCGGAAGCTAAAGGCCCCGGACATCCGGCCCCGGCAGCCCGGACATCCGGCCTCTCCCGAGCCCCCAGAGATCCGGCCATCGACCCGGAAATCTGGCCCCTCCAAACCCGAGAGCAGAAAATGCCACCACTCCAGCCCGGACATCCGCCCCCCAGCCCGGACATCTGGCGTCGCCTGAAAGCCCGGACATCTGGCCCAACCAGCCCGGACATCCGGCCTCCCCTGTCTGCGCACAGTGAAGGGCCAAGGCCCGTGTATCCCTTCTCCCCCTAGACTATATATACTCCACCCCGTACAACTTTCTAGGGTTAGCATTGGTTTAGCTCATTTTAGAGATAGAGCATTGCTCATCCACATCGGTTCTACTCCACGAGAGAGACCGCGGCCTCTACGGAGAAGATCCCTTTGGATTCCAGACCTCCTTTTGGAGAAGAACTTCAAGACCTCCTCACAGAGAAGACCGGTTACCATGTATCGTCCCTAGTTGATCGTGGATCGTGTATCTTACTTTATGTACTCGAGGATCTAGCACATGTGTGACTATTTCTTGTTGGTTGAGTGATTCTCTCGTGTTTTCCCTCGTTTTCCCCTCGTGTTCTTCGCGGGATCCGCTCCTTTCATGAAAGATCGGCCGATTAGGGTTCTACCCTACATCAACTACCTTACCCTGTCTTTGTCACTTCATGGGTTCTGGGTTGTTTGTCGACCGAGAACACCGATAAGTGAATCGATTCCGCACTCCGATTCAATAACTCTTAAGTAATTTTCTTTGCTTACGAGTTTAATAATCCTTCAAGTCATTCCTAGCCTGATCGGCTATATCATTATCGTGCCCAATTTTAGCTCTGCTACCTGGTTCTTCCCGGAGCACAATTTTTAACGATGAGCTAAGCTTACGTCGATCTTCCTCGGCATATCATTTCGCCTTGAACAACAAGCTTGATTTCGAGTTTGTGTCGTACCCGTGGTTCCAATATCCTTTCCCTTCACCATACCTTTTGTTTGATGTCGTCGTTAATCGATTACATCTTCAAGAAACCTCTCGACAAATGTGTCGTCATCATCGCCAACATTTTGACTTCTTCCAAGATATGAATCAAATTCATGTCGAGAAACATCATCCTTGCCCCTCAAAAAAATTGTGTTGTCATCGACAACAACCTTGCCTCCCTTCCAACACTGACTTGGTCATGTTTCTCTTATACCTTGTTTTCCTTGCTATTCCTAAAATTGTCCCTTGTGTATTTCTTGTGATCTTCAGACCCAACCCTTTCTTAAACCACCATATCATGTCTACCTCGAAGCATGACTGTGGTATTCTGAATACCAACAAGAACATTGGTAGCGCAATGATAAATGTTTCTTGATGAATTATGCGAACACCATTGTATGGGTAACATCATAAATTTCCCCGACCCTTTACCTAAATAGTTATCTGCTTTCTATCCTGTCATGTATATCACCCTCTTCTTGTCCTTCGGAAGGATATACTCCGGATATTTGTGTTTAAACACATTTTCCTTTCCATTGTTCTGGTTAAATTAATAATCACCTTTTCTTTTCCATTGTTATGTTTAACCTTTCTTGTGGTTTATGAGGTCTAAGCAGTAATAGTTCCCTGCTTATGTAAACACCTCGGTGTGCAATTTGTCAGTAATACCCTGTTATTATTGCTGTTGACATTCCGGTAGCCACCGATGGACGAGAACTTTGCCTATTGGTCCGCCTCGTTTCAACGAGCAGGATAATAGTTCTCTTCGTCCCTCGCCCTTGGTACCAACGTTGTTGCCAACATAACTAACATGCTATCCTCTGACATGCCTTGCTACCATGACCGTGCAATATGTCAACATCCTTCTACTTTTGAACCACATGGTGGGCCCATGACTGAGGGAGTCTGGGATTAGGGGGTCTCCGGAAAGCCGGACTATATCCTTTGGCCGGACTGTTGGACTATGAAGATACAAGATTGAAGACTTCGTCTCGTGTCCGGATGGGACTCTACTTGGCGTGGAAGGCAAGCTAGGAAGTACGGATATGGATATCTCCTCCTTTGTAACCGACCTTGTGTAACCCTAGCCCTTTCTGGTGTCTATATAAACCGGAGGGTTTTAGTCCGTAGGACAACATACAATCATACCATAGGCTAGCTTCTAGGGTTTAGCCTCTCCGATCTCGTGGTAGATCAACTCTTGTAATACCCATATCATCAAGAATAAATCAAGCAGGACGTAGGCTTTTACCTCCATCAAGAGGGCCTGAACCTGGGTAAAACATCGTGTCCCCTGCCTCCTGTTACCATCCGCCTTTTATGCATAGTTCGAGACCCCCTACCTGAGATCCACCGGTTTTGACACCGACATTAGTGCTTTCATTGAGAGTTCCTCTGTGTCGTCGTTGTTAGGCTTGATGGCTCCTACAATCATCGATACCGATGCAGTCTAGGGTGAGACTTTTCTCCCCGAACAGATCTTTGTGTTCGGCGACTTCGCACTGCGGGCCAACTCGCTTGGCCATCTGGAGCAGATCAAAAGTTACGCCCCTGGCCACCAGGTCAGGTTTGGAAGCTTAAACTACACGGCTGATATCCGCAGAGACTTGATCTTCGATGGATTCGAGCCTCTGGCTTGCGCGTCACACGGTCACGATGAGTACGATTTAGCTCTACCATCAGACAGTGTTCAGGAGATCGCACCGGCAGCCGCTCCGACCCTCAATTCGGAGCCAGTTGCCCCGTCCATGGACGGGTGGATCGACCCCGCCACGGAGGCCTTACCCTCACCGGCGATCGAGCCAAACATCGACCTTACCCTTCACGAGAGCCGTGTTGTCAGACTGTCGGATCCTTCTCCGGCCACGGACTCCGAACCGCCTGCGCCCGTTCCTAGCGAATCCGATTGGGCGCCGATCATGGAGTTTACCTTCGCGGATATTTTTCAGCGCTCGCCCTTTGGCGACATACTGAACTCATTAAGGTCTCTCTCCTTGTCAGGAGGATCCTGGCCGAACTATGCCCGGCAGGATTGGGATGCGTATGACGAAGAAATTCGCTGCCACCCACCACCCACTTAGTAGCCACTGTCGACGACTTAACCGACATGCTCGACTTCTACTCCGAAGACATCGACGGTATGGACGACGATGCGGGAGACGAATAGGAACCACTGCCCATAGGGCACTGGACAACCACCTCATCATACGATATATACATGGTGGACACACCCAAAGAAGGCAATGGCGACGAGACAGCGGAGGATGACCCCTCCAAGAAGCAACCCAAGCGCCAACGTCAGCGGCGCCGCTCTAAGTCCCGCCAAAGCAAAACTGGTGATACCGGCACAGGAGATAATAACACTCCGGATAGTGCCGAAGATGGCAACAATCCCCTCCAGCACGATCTAGGACAGGAGGATGTAGAGGCCAGCCCTCCAGAGAGAGCGGCAGATGGAGAGGCGGAGGATGATAATTACATGCCCCCCTCCAAAGACCAGGCAAGCCTTGACGATGACGAATTCGTCGTGCTAGAGGATCCCGTCGAACAAGAGCACTTCGAGCGCCGGCTTATAGCCACGGCAAATAGCCTTAAGAAAAAGCAGCAGCGGCTTCAAGCTGATCAAGATCTGCTAGCTGACAGATGGACTGAAGTCCTCGCGGCTGAGGAATATAAACTCGAACGCCCCTCCAAGAGTTACCAAAAATGCAGGTTGCTACCCCGACTGGAGGAAGAAGCGTATGATGCGGCTGACCCACCACCTCGTGGCCGCGACAGAGACGCCTCTCGGCCCACAACTCAAGCCGTACCCCGGTGCCACTCAAAAAATACCAAGGCTCGGGGAAACGCGCTAGACCTGCGAGATATATTGGAGGACAAAGCAATGCAAACAAGATCGAACTACGGATCGCGTGGGCGCCCCACGACACGAGACAATAATCGTCATGCCGGATACAGCAAAAGTAAATCCGGCCGGGCCGAACACAACAGACAAAACTCATTCGAGCTACGTCGTGATATAGCCCAATACAGAGGCGCCGCACACCCGTTATGCTTCACAGATGAAGTAATGGATCATCAAATCCCAGAGGGTTTCAAACCCGTGAATATCGAATCATATGATGGTACGACAGATCCTACGGTATGGATCAAGGACTATCTCCTTCATATCCACATGGCCCGTGGTGACGATCTACACGCCATCAAATACCTCCCACTCAAGCTTAAAGGACCAGCCCGACATTGGCTCAACAACTTGCCAGCAGAATCCATAGGTTGTTGGGAGGACCTGGAAGCTGCATTCCTCGACAACTTCCAGGGCACCTATGTGCGACCATCAGATGCCGATGACTTGAGCCACATAATCCAACAGCCAGAGGAATCGGCCAGGCAATTCTAGACACGGTTCCTAACTAAGAAAAATCAAATCGTCGACTGTCCGGATGCAGAGGCCCTAGCAGCTTTTAAACACAACATCCGCGACGAGTGGCTAGCCCGTCACCTTGGTCAGGAAAAGCCAAAATCTATGGCAGCCCTCACGACACTCATGACCCTCTTTTGTGCGGGAGAAGACAGCTGGCTGGCTCACAGTAATAACATATCAAAGAACCGTGGTACTTCGGAAACCAAGGACGGCAATGGCAGGTCACGTCGCAACAAACATAAGCACCACATTAACAGTGATAGTACCGAGGATACGGCAGTCAATGCCGGATTCAAAGGCTCTAAACCCGGTCAGCGGAAAAAGCCATTTAAAAGAAGCACTCCGGGCCCGTCCAGTTTGGACCGCATACTTGATCGCTTGTGTCAAATACACGGCACCCCCGACAAGCCAGCCAACCACACCAATAGGGATTGTTGGGTATTCAAGCAGGTCGGCAAGTTAAATGTCGAAAACAAAGATAAGGCGCCACATAGCGATGACGAGGAAGAGCCCCGGCAGCCGAACACTAGAGGACAGAAGAGGTACCCCCACAAGTGCGGACGGTGAACATGATATACGCAACCCACATCCCCAAGAGGGAGCGGAAGCATGCGCTCAGGGACGTATATGCGTTGGAGCCAGTCGCCCCAAAGTTCAACCCATGGTCCTCCTGTCCGATCACCTTCGATCGCAGGGACCACCCCACTAGTATCCATCATGGCGGATTCACCGCACTGGTCCTAGACCCAATCATTGATGGATTTCACCTCACTCGAGTCCTTATGGATGGCGGCAGCAGCCTGAACCTGCTTTACCAGGACAAAGTGCGCAAAATGGGTATAGACCCCTCAAGGATCAAACCCACAAACACGACCTTTAAAGGCGTCATACCAGGTGTAGAGGCCCATTGCACAGGCTCAGTCACACTGGAAGTGGTCTTCGGATCCGGGATAACTTCTGTAGCGAAGAGTTAATCTTCGATATAGTCCCGTTCCGCAGTGGTTATCATGCACTGCTCGGGCGAACCGCATTTGCGAGATTCAATGCGGTACCGTATTATGCATACCTCAAGCTCAAGATGCCAGGACCTCAGGGGGTCATTACAGTTAACGGAAACACAGAGCGCTCTCTCCGAACGGAGGAGCACACTGCGGCCCTCGCAGCGGAAGCGCAAAGCAGCCTCTTAAGGCAATCCACTAGTTCGGCGTTTAAGGACCCAAACGCCTTCAAGCGCGCCTGGAGTAATCAGCAACAGGACCGCCTGGCACGTTCCGAGCTCGCATAGCAATGCGGCCCCCACCCCGGCCCAAGCCAAACGGCGAAATTCGTGCCACGCGTACATAATTACGCATTAAAAATACCATGGGCACGGGCGGGGAGGGGGGCATGTCTACGGCACACCCCAAGGCGCGGCTTAAACTGCACTAGGGGCTTCCAGTTTTGTTATTTTCTTTTCAGGACTTTAATCTGTGGAAACCAGGTCCGGCAGCATGATTGCCGAACATATGATGCAGCAACCAAGAAGGTAGAAAGCTACGTCACACCACGGAACTCCCAGGTGGATTACGATAACGAGTGTAATACTTGCCTTAATACTATTCTTCAGCTCGCCCTTGGAGGGGACATAGTCCTACTTTTTGCTTATTGCACTGCATGTATCATTCTGCTTTAACGCACCTTTTTGAATAAACAATGCATAGCATTAAGACTACTATTGCATTCTTCTTTATATATATATATATATCTGTTCATTCATGACATCCAGCACCCGTACACTCTGGTACGGCCAATACGCTAGGGGCTTAAGCATACCCCACAATACGGTGTGAGAAGTTCGGACACTTTCAACAGTGCGGCACTCCGAACTTATAGCATTATATGCATCAGCTCCGAATCATGTCTTGGGTCAATAGTTGGGTTTGCCCGGCTCCCATGTTTTGGTACCTTACATTCCGCTATATCGGCTAAGGTAGCACTGGGAGAACTACTGCCATTGTGCCCCGGTTCTGCTGGGCTAAGCACCTCAGTATAGAAAGCTAAAACTGACTATCATGATAAGGCGAGATACCGGTCGCTGTTCGAGAGGTTTTCGAGTCCTTAAAGACTTATGCCGCTTAGAGCGAGGAGTCGGCCCTGTCCGGCTTAAGGCGTGTATCGCGCCCCAAGTTCGGCCTTCCGAACACTAGGGGCTTCGCCGAAATTTAAAATTATAGAATTCTATGGCTAAGTGAGAGTGATAACACATTATAGTCCGATTGCCTTGTTCGTTTTGCTGAGCACCTCCCTCGAAGGACCCAAAAATGGGAACAAGAGTGCTTAGGTTTATCCAGAACACCCCAGCACTCGTGGCGTGGGGGCAGAAGCCGACGATTAGCCATCTCTCAGATTTGATAAACAGCCGAAAAGAAGGTAATATTTTAAATTCAAACCAGCGTTGCATAGCGCATATGAACAAGTTTTCATAACTACAGGATTACACGAGCGAGTTCACTCGAATATTATATCTTTCGTACACTCATTCGCTACGAGACGAGCACCCTTCAGGACACCCTCATAGTACATCTCGGGGTGGCGATGCTCCTTGCCCTCCGGCGGCCCTTCCTTAATCAGCTTCACGGCTTCCAGCTTGGCCCCTTGCACCTTCACACGGGCGAAAGCCCGGCGTGCACCTTCGATGCAGACGGACCGCTTGATGACTTCCAGCCGTGGGCAGGCATCCACAAGCCGCCTCACTGGGCCGAAGTAGCTACTGGGAAGGGTGTCGCCAGGCCACATCCGGACTATAAAGCCCTTCATGGCCTATTCGGCCGCCTTGTGCAGCTCGACCAGTTGCTTCAGTTGGTCGCTCAGAGGCATCGGGTGTTTGGTCCCAGTATACTGAGACCAGCACAGCTTCTCTGTTGAGCTTCCCTCCTCGGCCTGGTAAAACTATGCGGCATCCGACACACTACGGGGCAAATCTGCGAATGCTCCTGGAGAGCTCCGGATTCGGGTAAGTAACAGGTAATTTAATTTCACATGCTTGCTTTGCATATAGAATGCCTTACCCGCCGCTATCTTCTTCACCACATCAATCTCCTGGAGGGCCTTTTGGGCTTCGGCCTTGGCACTCTTTGCGCTCTCGAGGGCCGCGTCAAGCTCAGACTCTCGCGTCTTCAAGTCAAGCTCCAACACCTCGTGCTTCGTCACGAGAGCGTGGAGCTCTTGCTGCACCTCGCCCACCCATGCCTCATGCCTTTCCCGCTCGGTGCGCTCCTTGGCCGCTTTGTTTTTGGCCTCGGATAGCGCTTGCTTCAGGGTCGCCACCTCGGTCGTGGCCCCTAACAAATTTATGATGATCCTATCATTTTGCAATCGCATTCTTTTTATACATATCCATAGACTAGGTACTACTTACCTTTGTTCTCCTCGAGCTGCCTCTTGGCAAGGCCGAGCTCGTCCTTGGACCCTTTAATGTCCTACTTCAGTGCGGCGACCTCCACAGTCAGTGCGGCAGATGCCAGCAGCGAAGCCTGCATACGCATATTGACATACTTATATTAGACTCCTGCGATATTGTTTGATCCTCTGTTTGGCTTTTCTTTGTGAACACCGAATAGAGCATCAGGGGCTACTGTCTATGCGGTAATATTTTTCCCCATATTTCAAAGACTCACCTAAAGCCTGTTAGAAGGCTGGCACAGGCTTCAGTCAGTCCGCTCTTGGCGGACTGAACCTTCTAGACCACCACACTCATAATAGTGCGGTGCTCTTCGTCGATGGAAGCGCTGCGAAGGGCTCCCAGCAGATTGTCCGGTGCCTCTGGATGGACAGAGGTCACCGGCACAGGCGTCTTGCCCCTTGTGGAAGAAAGCCGCCTGCCCGAGTCCGGAACCACTGGGGGTTCCGGCGCGGTGTTCGACTGAGGGCCGAACTCGGAGCCCTCGGGAGCCTTGCTCCCTCTGCTCCCGGAGTCCGGAAGGTCGCCTTGAGGCGCCTCCAGGACTGTCTCGCCTCGACCCGGTGCCTCTTGAGACAATACCTCGTCATTATCCGTAGGGCAAGGGGAGTTGGCGGTCGGAAGTGGATCGCTATCCATATCCGACAAGCCCAGGGAGCCGTCCGACGATACGTCAATACGGGCTCGTGGTGGTCTGCATAGTCATAATTCGGCGTTAGGAGAGGCAGTGCGACAAAGGTATGCTATGAGTTACTCTGGCATCCGAATACTTACGACTTAGCCAGGGGCTTGGCCCTGAGCAGCCACTTGTCTTCGCCTTCGGTGGCGGTGGTGGAGAAGTTCGGAAGGAGAGTTCTTCCCTTCTTGGACCCTTCGCCCCCCCCCCCCCGTTGGGGCGGCCTTCCTTTTCTTTTCTCCCCCGACTGGAGGGGGAGCATCTTCATCTTCCTCCTCGTCTTCGGCGGAGGAGTGCGTCACGGAGTTATCAGACGATAAGTCCGATAACGCCTGGCGTCGGGAACTCTTTCGGGTTCCCTTGGCCTTCTTGGTCTTCTCCGGCACCTTGTAAGGAGCCGGAGTCAGCATCTCCGTCAGGAGAGCGTCCGCAGTGTCTTCGGGCAGAGGGGCCGGACAGTTAATCTGCCCCGACGTCTCCACCCAGTCCTGTGGAAGGCATGGAGCTCAGACCCCGCACATGGTTAAGCTAGGGGAAATAAATATCCTACCGGATGTATAGAACTCACCGAATGTGCTTGGCGCTTCGCGCTTAGCCCACGGTCCTCGGTGAGGGAGGGAGGGACCTCGGCGCCCTTGAACAGCACCTTCCAGACGTCCTTGTGCATCGTGTCGAAGAGCTCGCTTAGAGTCTGGTGCTGGGCCAGGTCGAACTCCCACAAGTTGAAGTCCCGTTGTTGGCACGGGAGGGTCAGGCGGATGAGCATGACCTGGACTATATTGACAAGCTTGAGCTTCTTGCCGGCCATATTCCGGATACATTTCTGGAGTCCGTCCAGCTCTACCGATGAACCCCAGGACAGGCCCTTCTCTTTCCAGGAGGTGAGCCGCGTGGGGATTCTGGATCGAAACTTGGGGGCAGCCACCCATTTGGCGTTGCGCGGCTCGGTGATGTAGAACCACGCCGATTGCCACCCCTTTATGGTCTCCACGAAGGAGCCCTCAAGCCATGTGATATTGGGCATCTTGCCCACCATGGCTCCGCCGCATTCTGCTTGTTGGCCGCCCACCACCTTCGGCTTGATATTGAAGGTCTTTAACCACAGGCCGAAGTGGGGCCGGATGCAGAGGAAAGCCTCACACACGACGATGAACGCCGAAATGTTGAAGACGAAGTTCGGGGCCAGATCATGGAAGTCCAGCCCGTAGTAGAACATGATACCACGGACGAATGGATGGAGGGAAAACCCCAGTCCACGGAGGAAGTGGTGGAGGAAGACTACTCTCTCGTGAGGTTCAGGGGTAGGAACGATCTGCCCCGTGGCGGGCAGCCGATGCACGATATTCGCGGCCATGTATCCGGCTCCGCGCAGCTTCTTGATGTGTCCCTCCATAACGGAGGAAGCCATCCATTTGCCTCCCACTCCGGACATGATTGGAGAAGGTTGAGGGGAAGGATGTGGACTTGGGCGTTGGAGCTTGAGTGCGCAAGAACGGATAGGCAAGGAGGAAGAAGGCGTGGGTAGAAAAAGGTTAAACATTATCCCTTTATAAGGGCGGCCGAAGCCATGCGCCCCCACTAGCCTGGTAAAACTCGCTTATTCCCCAAGCGCCGTAATCGATGGCGTGGTTGGGTTACCCATGCCCGTATTGATGAGAATCCCGTAATAAGGGGGACACGATCCCTGCTTTGACAAGACGTGTCAGGAAACTGCCTCGCATTATGTGCGGAGTTAGTTAAAGGAAACAGTTCGAATAATCACCGGGCCATGACATAACGTCATGTTGCCGAAACGTGTCAGCAGATTAGATTTGTGGAAATATTATTCTCTCTACGGTGGTGTGTGTAACTTATTTTGCAGAGTCGGACACTATCCTTGTATTCAAATTCTTCCGGGGTGTATTCGGAGGAGGAACCCGCCTTGCAATGCCGAAGACAATACTGCGCGCCGGACTCGACGTCATTGAAGCCTGATTCAGGGGCTACTGAGGGAGTCCTGGATTAGGGGGTCTCTGCACAGCCGGACTATATCCTTTAGCCGGACTGTTGGACTATGAAGATACAAGATTGAAGACTTCGTCTCGTGTCCGGATGGGACTCTACTTGGCGTGGAAGGCAAGCTAGGAAGTACGGATATGGATATCTCCTCCTTTGTAACCAACCTTGTATAACCCTAGCCCTTTCCGGTGTCTATATAAACCGGAGGGTTTTAGTCCGTAGGACAACATACAATCATACCATAGGCTAGCTTCTAGGGTTTAGCCACTCCGATCTCATGCTAGATCAACTCTTGTAATACCCATATCATCAAGAATAAATCAAGCAGGACGTAGGGTTTTACCTCCATCAAGAGGGCCCGAACCTAGGTAAAACATCGTGTCCCCTGCCTCCTGTTACCATCCGCCTTTGACGCACAGTTCGGGACCCCCTACCCGATATCCGCCGGTTTTGACACCGACAATGACCCACAGTTCCACAAGATCGAAACCTGACTCTCGTGTACCCCCTGTTTCTAAGGTTATTCCTCACGCTTGGCTTCGTATCATGTCACTAGCCACCTTCCGAGAGATGATCTATCCCTAATGCTTTGAACCCCTTTCTCACACTCGGTTCAGGTATCGATCGTTTGTCCATCCGCTTGAACCTTCCTATTGTACCTTCATACTTTGCTCTCGATGTTTATTAAGTTTCAACTCAAGAGATACTTCTGCCTCATTCCCTGAATTGTTCATCAGATAATTAACCCTATAAGGGTCAGTTCTCCCGAAGTTACTCTTTACTTCCCCACTTAAATCTCGGGACGAGATTTCTTGTAGTGGAGGAGATTTGTAACACCCCCAGTGTCATGCTACAGTAATTCCCTGTTGATGGTGCCATGTGATCACATTACTGTTGCTAATCTTCAGTTGCTCCAAATCACAAGTCAAATTCAAATCCAATCTACAGTCAAAAATCCATATTTGTGAGACGTGAAAACTAAAATGTTCATCATGTGGCAAATAATCATTTGATAATATTGGTGGTGAACCAACATTTTGCAAGGTGTTTAAATGGCCTATACCAATTAAAGCAGTGGCTAAAACAATAGTTTAAATGGCTTTTTAATTTCTAAAAAATTCAAACTATTTCAAAAAGCTTCACAATCTTTTTGTGGCAATGTCAACCATTGCATTGTATTTATGTGGACAATTCCCATATTTTACAGAAGTCATTTTGGCACCCTAAATATTACAAAACCCTTTCTGAAAAAAAATAGAAATAACAAAAAAGGAATAAGAAAAGGCTAGGCTGCACTGTGCACTTGGCTCAGCTGCGCGACAATGCAGCCCAGCCCACCTAACCCTGCCATCCCCTACCTCTATTCACCTGGGACTGGGTGTATGCACGCGCGCCATCCGTGGCTGCCGATGGCCACGAGGCGGCCATCCGGCGGCTCCCAGACGACTGCTAAGTCGCCCTACCCCCGACGAACCCTAGCTTTCCCCCCCCCCCCATCCGACTTTGCCCCTCACTCTCCCACTCGCTCTCTTTCCCTCTCTTCCCTCCATATCCGCCTCGGCCGCGCCTCTCCGTCGCCGCTCACCGCACTCCACCGCGGCCACCGGCCGGCCTTTGCATTGCCGACGTGCCCCCAGGCTCTGCCTCGACCTCCTTATCCTCCCCACAAAGCCACGCGGACCGGGACGGCCCCAGCAGCACCGCCACGACATCGCCTTTGCCCTCGGCTCCGACGAACGCCACCGCCCCGAATCCACGCCACTGCTGCTCCTAGTCACCCACCGGGCCTCCGTGTGCCTTCCCGGTGAGCTCAGCCTCCCTTCCCCTCCGTTTCCCCCCTCGATCTGCTGCTGCTAGCTCCGCCATGGCCAAATCTCACCGCCGCCCGCCACCGTCGAGGCTAGGGCCATTTTCACGCATGCCCGAGCTCCGCGGCGACCTCCTAGCGCTCCTAGGACTCGAATGCGCGCACACACGCACCTCCTCTTGCCCCGTAGCGTTGCCCCTTACCTTGTCCGATTCCGGCCGCCGCCCTCACCGCTCGCCATCGTCGCTATAGGCCTCCTCCGGCCTCACCGCCACCACAGGAGGGTGCCACTCGCTCTGGTCGTTCGAGTGAGCCCAGCAACGCCCGAAGCCGACGCCCGTAGCTCCCTTTTTGCCGTCGACCATAGCCGCTCCACCATGGACCTCGTCGCGGGCGACGTTTCCGGCTAGGTCCGGCGGTACCACCACCACCACTCGAAGCGATGTCGAGTGGCTGTTCGAACGCGCCTAGCCGCACCTCTTTCCGTGCCCCATAGACGTTTTCCGGCCAACTCCGGCGACGCACCCCCGCGGGTAGGCTTGTCGGCGTTGCTCCGGCCATCGTGCTGACCTGGCGCCGATGTGGCCCTATGGGGGCCACCCCAGTGAGGCTGCCAGGGGGGCCCCGACGCCCCAGTTGACCACATTGACTCCGGTCAACGCAGTTACTATGCATGACATGTGGGCCCCTCTGTTAATTAGGCTAATTAAACGTTTTTATAAATAAAAATAATTAGTTAAACTAAATAGTCTCTGACTAATGGGGCCCACACCTCTAACTAGTATTGTTAGTCATTTTAATCCACTATTAGTGCCATAGTCGCTGACATGTGGGACCCACTGGTCAGGGTTGACCTGGTCAGTGTGACTGTTGACTGCTGACATCATCTCCATGTCATGCTGATGTCATATTCATATTCTATTAATTTAAATAATTTCGAAAAATCTTTAAAACTTTACAAAATCATAGAAATTAAACCGTAGCTCAGATGAAAATATTTTCTATATGAATGTTGTTCAGAAAAAATCCAACGAATCGGGTTACGCGGTCCGTTTACCTGTCAGATGCCCCTAACTATATGAACATGGAACTTTCCCCTCCGGTCATCTGTCTGACACAGGTCCGGAACCGGGAAAACATTCCCGGTTGTTTTGCCCCTTCACCTTTATCATGTAGCCATACATTAAGTCACGCCCCGGCACATCATATTGCCATGTTATGCTTTGTGATGCTATGTTTGCTTTATATTTATTGTTTCTTCCCCCTCTTCTCTCTGGTAGACCCTGAGACCGATGCTGATGCCCTTGTGATCGACTACGTCGTCGACGACACTTCTTCTTTTTCAGCAGAGCTTCTAGGCAAGCAAACCCCCCTTGAGCATTCCGATATCGCCCATTTCTTTCCCTCTCATGCTTGCATTAGAACTGCTACTACTTTCTATATGATCCTACTCTGCTGCATAGCCTATTTTTGTTACCTGCTTTCATACCTTACCTGCTTATTCTAAACTACTTAGTATAGGTTGGTAAGTGATCCATCAGTGACCCCCACCTTGTCCCAGTTGCCCCGCTTTATGTTTGATGACTCGATCAACGTGATCGACGTCCAGGCCCCGACACCGCACATCACTTTCCCCTTTTGTTGCTCGACTCTGCAGAGTTACCATCGAGTGCCGAGGGTGGAACCTCATACATCACTCCTGATGAGATCTCTGTAGTGTAGCTATCCCATCATGGTCATCGAGGGTGATTTCCTCCTTAACCACTTCCGTTACGGCTCTGTCGTGCAACCCCTCAAGTGTGAACCTCGAGGGTGGATCCTCTTACGTTCACCTTGATGATAACATCA
Organism: Triticum urartu; assembly: GCF_003073215.2. Classification (NCBI taxonomy): domain Eukaryota; kingdom Viridiplantae; phylum Streptophyta; class Magnoliopsida; order Poales; family Poaceae; genus Triticum; species Triticum urartu. Next base: position 292,770,392 of record NC_053025.1, on the reverse strand, counting down.
AGTGGAATTCACCGTGGGTGATTCCTCGGGTTTTCCCCTTGGTATTCAACACACAGTTACTATGGTTACTATCACGTGGGCATAGTATAGGTGTTCTGCATCGTATGCATCTGCCAAAGCTTAATAGATGTTAGCGACTGAGCGGCGCACACCGGGCTGGACAGCTAAGCACCTGCCTTTTTGAAGGACGTAGCTAGGTCTGCTCACTGGCCGCGTATGCAACGTGTAGGACTTCTCGGGGAGATGGCTCATGAACCCTGGGGGAATAGGCTTAGTCCGGCGTGCTGACCTCTCTATTATGCCTAGGTCGGACTGCGGCGTATTGTTTGGCCGAGGCCGGGCATGACCCAGGAAAGTGTGTCCGGTCGGAGTTAATCAAGCGTGGTGGGTAAGTTGGTGCACCCCTGCAGGGAAGAAAACTTCTATCGATAGCCTGTCCTATGGTAATGGGCACTTGGAGTTGTATCCTGATCGATACAACTAGAACTGGATACTTGAGATGAGAAATGGATAGTATGGCTCTGGGATTGCATTCTTGCAGGGAGTCAAGAAAGGATCTCTGGCCGAGGTTGATAACACTACTACTGATCTGTACTCTTCTAGATGCTTGAAGATGCTTGAAGATGCTAGTCTTCATAGGCTAGCTTTCCCCTTCTCTTCTGGCATTCTGCAGTTTAGTCCACAGATATAGCTCATTTCCTTTTATACAGATGCATACTTAGTTTAGATTTGATGTAAGTCTTGCGAGTACTTTGGATGAGTTCTCACGGTTTCTTTCCTACCTCTTTTCCCCCATACCCGATTGTTGCGACCATATGACGGATCCCAGGAACCAGACGACACCACTGATGACTACTGCTACCCCGAGGATGCCTACTACTACGTGACGGCCGCTGACGACTAGGAGTAGTTAGGAGGCTCCCAGGTAGGAGGTCTTGCCTTTTCGATCGTTGTTGCTTTTGTGCTAGCCTTCTTAAGGCAGACTTGTCTAACTTATGTCTATACTCAAATATTGTTGCTTCCGCTGGCTCTTGTGTTTTCAAGCTTATGTATTTGAGCCCTCGAGGCCCTTGGCTTGTAATATAAAGCTTGTATTATTTTAATTTGTGTCTAGAGTTGTGTTGTGATATCTTCCCGTGAGTCCTCGATTTTGATCGTACACATTTGCGTGTATGATTAGTGTATGGTTGAATCGAGGGCGTCACAATCTTCGTCCATACCGTTGATGTCTTCGGAGCTGAAGTCGAGCATGTCGGATAAGTCATCGACAGTGGCTATTAAGTGGGTGGTGGGTGGGGGACGAATTTCTTCATCGTCTGCTTCCCACTCAAGCCGACACAGTTTGGCCAAGGGCCTCCTGACAAGGAGAGAGACCTTAATGAATTTAGCACATCGCCCAAGGGCGAGTGCTGAAAGATATCCACGGAGGAAAACTCCATGATCAGCGCCCAATCAAATTCGACAGGCACGGACGCAGGCGGTTCGGAGCCCGTGGCCGGGGACGAATCCAAGGGTCCGGAAACACAGGTCTCGTAGGAGGTGAAGTCGGTATTCAGCTCTGTCACCGCTGAGTGTGCGGCCTCCGTGGTGGGGTCCATCCACCCGTCCTCGGATGGCGCGATCTGCTCCAGATCAAGGGCTGGAGTTGCCACAGGTGTGATCTCCCGAACACTGTCCGGTGGCACGGCTAAGTCATGCTCGTCGTGGCTGTGTGGCGCACTTGACACGGGCTCGAATCCGTTGAAGATCATGTCTCCACGGATGTCGGCAGTATAGTTTAAGTTTCCAAACCTGACCTGACGGCCAGGGGCATAGCACTTGATCTGCTCTAGACGGCCAAGCAAGTTTACCCGCAATGCGAAGCCGCCGAATACGAAGATCTGTCCGGTGAGAAAAACCACACCCTGGATCGCATCGTTGCCAATGATCGAAGGAGCCATCAAGCCTTATGGTGACGACATAGTGGAACTCTCAATGAAAGCACCAATGTCGGTGTCAAAACCGGCAGATCTCGGGTAGGGGGTCCCGAACTGTGCGTCTAAGGCGGATGGTAACAGGAGGCGGGGGCACAATGTTTACCTAGGTTCGGGCCCTCTCGATGGAGGTAATACCCTACTTCCTGCTTGATTGATCTTGATGATATGAGTATTACAAGAGTTGATCTGCCACGAGATTGTAGAGGCTAAACCATAGAAGCTAGCCTATGATTATGATTGTTCTTGTCCTATGGACTAAACCCTCCGGTTTATATAGACACCAGAGGGGGCTAGGGTTACACAGAGTCGGTTACAAGGGAGGAGATCTACATATCCAAATTGCCAAGCTTGCCTTCCATGCAAAGGAGAGTCCCACCCGGACACGGGACGAAGTCTTCAATCTTGTATCTTTATAGTCCAACAGTCCGGCCAAAGTATATAGTCCGACAGTCCGAGGACCCCCTAATCCAGGACTCCCTCACGCATTAAATGCGCCGCTTAGTGTCACATCATGCCTTGCTCGGCAGTTCGGCCACCTTCTTGTCTGCCTGCTTGACACGTCACTGGACGGGTGTCATTTGGAGGTGGTTTCCATAGGAAGTGGCTGCCATGTGGAAAAAAACAACCACTTAGTCACTTGGGGGCTTGACAACGCACCGATCGATGACTTGTGTTACTGTGAGGTGGAGCGGTGAAGCCTTGGCGGGGTAGTTTGCCTTCATAGGGCCCGGCAGGCCTGTCGGGATAGTCTTGAGGCTTGTCTTCGGGGTAACCTTGACCTCGCAAGGCTCACCTGCCCGGCAAGGGAGGTTTCCCCATAGTGGTGTCTTGATCCATCGGCTTGACTTGGTCTTCTTGATCTGCACTCTTATTCCTCGAAGAGCTTATCTCTTCCGCTTGGTCTGGTCTTGGATGTTGTAATCTTGTTATTGGCCTTTGCACGGTCTAGGCAATAGTCTTGGGGTTTGTTGCACCGACATAAAGATCCCTCTCAAACATGATACGGGTGTCTACCCTTAAAAACACATTGTGCCTACTTTATAAAATAACCTCCCTTTTACATGAGAAAAACGATTAGCTTTATAGCCGACCCTAGTGTGTCCGACATACTGGCCGCAAGAAAACTCTTTCCTATCTATTCCTCACATACAAAGGGAATCGAGTAAAACTAGAAACCGACTTGATATTTTCCTGAACACAATCTAAACTTGATGATGACGTATCCTCTTGATCTCGTCATGAGGTGGGACCCACTAATAGAACATAACGATAGAAAATCAAACACGTCAAAAGTCCGCGAGGCATCTTCACGTGTCCTCTCTTTGCATGGTAGAAAAATAAATAGATATTTATTTTTTATCTGGTGGACAGAACCAGTTAAATCGGAGTCTGCTTGAGTCCTTGAATCATCGTAGGTCTCCTCTTCTTTCTCTAACGTGACGCAGGACACCCACTAGAGTAATTACCCCAGCATGCCTGATTGCATGTATGTGTCTTTTCTGGCACCATTGCCGGGGAGGTTAGCGCTTGAAGGTATAACTTTAGATCTTTCAATCGAATCTTTTTTGTTTCTTGTTTTATCACTAGTTTAGTTTATAAAAGAAAACTACAAAAAAATGGAATTAAGTTTGCCTCATACGCTTCATCTTTTTAATATCTTTCGTGAGTATGATGGAAAGGAAAATTGTGCCAAAATGTTAGAAGAAGAAGGCATTAAAATGTTGGCACTAAGTCTTTGAATGATGAGCATGATTGCAATGTTGTTAGTATGAACTCCTTGAATATCCATAGTACTAATGATGATTGCACTAGTTATGATGAAAATGTCTCGTATAAACATGTCAATTTTTGTGGAGTGCATTGGGTTTGCAAGTACACACCAAATAGGGAAGATAGATATTGCAAGAGGCATAAGTATTTAGAAACTAAATTGTTGAAAGAAAGGCTAGATGTTTGTGCTGAAAGATTCAATATTTATCGCCATCCTTGTGAACTTTGTAATGAACATGGTCATTTAAAGCTCCAATGCTATTTGTTTCATGATCAAGTCATGTCCAAAAATTGTGATAACTTGATTACCCTTGAGCATCATAAAGAGCTTAGTCTTCTTTTAGGTTATGAAGAAATGAAACGTATAACTGAGGGTATTCCAAAATTTAATCTCGATAAACTTCTTGATTTTTGATGTAGAAGAAATTTATATGTATTGTGCAGTGAATTGCATTGAAAATCCTTATATTGTCAATTACATAAAGAAAAGAAAACAAATAGAATAGGAAGAGAATACTAATGAAAGGGAAGAGACTTCCCAATATCCTCCTATTATTTCTTATGATGAATAAGGTAACGAGGAGGAGCCTTCTATCCGACCAATCTCATTAATAAGGAGCTCCAAAAAGAGGCTTGAACCCACACATGATGCGGTGAAGAAGAAGAAAAGAAAAAGGAAGAGAGGTAAAAAGATATCTTTCCCAAATAATGCTACTCCTATTACTGTCGTGCCTCATGAAAATATAATTGTGGAAGATGATGTTTTTGAGAATATATTTGCTGCAATTAATGTTAAGCCACAAGCTTGGGGATGCTATGTTTGATGAGTATGATATTTTTAGTCCCCCAAGTTTTGATGAGCAAATTTATTATTATGAAAGCATGCCTCCTATTTATGATGATTATATTGATGAAAGTGGATTTGGAGAGGTCATGACTTTATTTTGTGATGAATCCACTATTTCGGAAGAGGTTCCAATTGATTATGAGAACAAAGTTGATATCTATGATGATTATTGTGATGACTTGTATGCTATAAATAATAATGATATCCATGAAACTTGTCATCTTGATTTCAATTTTCAATCCCATGATAGTTTCTTGTTGAGTTTTCTCCCACTACTATTCATGAGAAGAAATTTGCTTATGTGGAGAGTGATAAAAATTCTATGCTTGTGCATCATGAAAAGAATGCTTTAGGTGCTGGTTATATTGTTGAATTAATTCATTATGCTACTGAAAATTATTATGAGGGAGGAATATATGCTTGTAGGAATTGCAGTAATATCAAGTTTCCTCTCTATGTGCTTAAAGTTTTGAAGTTATGCTTGTTTTACCTTCCTATGGAAGCTGATTCTTGTTCCCACAAGTTGTTTTCTCACAAAATCCCTATGCATAGGAAGTGGGTTAGACTTAAATGTGCTAGTCATATTCTTCATGATGCTCTCTTTATGTTTCAATTCTTATCTTTTATGTGAGCATCGTTGAAATCATCATGCCTAGCTAGGGGCGTTAAATGATAGCGCTTGTTGGGAGGCAACCCAATTTTATTCTTGTTTTTTGCTTTTTGCTCCTGTTTAGTAATAAATTAATCATCTATCCTATGTTATGATTGTGTTTTTTATGTTTTAGTTAGTGTTTGTGCCAAGGAGAACCGTTGGGAAGACTTGGGGAGAGTCTTGTTGATCTTGCTGTAAAAAACAGAAACTTTAGCGCTCACGAGAATTGCTGCCATTTTTATTTGGAGAGTGATATTTAGTTAATTAGTTTTTCAGATGATTAATAGATAAATTCCTCACATATATAAATTTATTTGAGAATTTTATGAGTTCCAGAAGTATATGTTTGATCTAGATTACTACAGATTGTTCTATTTTTGACAGATTCTGTTTTTGATGTGTTGTTTGCTTATTTTGATGAATCTATCAGTAGTATCGGAGGGTATGAACCATAGATAAGTTGGAATACAGTAGATATTACACCAATATGAATTTATAATGAGGTCACAACAGTACCTAAGTGGTGATTTATTTTCTTATACTAACGAAGTTTACGAGTTTTCTATTAAGTTTTGTGTTGTGAAAGTTTTCATGTTTTGGGTAAATATTCGATGAACTATGGAATAAGGAGTGGCAAGAGCCTAAGCTTGGGGATTCCCAAGGCACCCCAAGGTAATATTCAAGGACAACCAAGAGCCTAAGCTTGGGGATGCCCCGGAAGGCATCCCCTCTTTCGTCTTCGTTCATCAGTAACTTTACTTGGAGCTATATTTTTATTCGCCACATGATATGTGTTTTGCTTGGAGCGTCATTTTATTTCATTTTGTTTTGCTTGCTGTTTTAATAAAATACCAAGATCTGAAATTATTAAATGTTAGAGAGTCTTCACATAGTTGCATAATTATTCAACTACTCATTGATCTTCACTTATATCTTTCGAAGTAGTTTGTTGTTTGCTCTAGTACTTCACTTATATCTTTTAGAGCATGGTGGTAGTTTTATTTTGAAGAAATAGATGAACTCTCGTGCTTACATTATTTTGAGAGTCTTTAGAACAGCATGGTAGTTTTCTTTGGTTATGAATCTAGTCCTAATATGACAGGCATCCAAGATGGGTATAATAAAAACTTTCATATAGAGTGCATTGAATACTAAGAGAAGTTTGATACTTGATGATTGTTTTGAGATATGGAGATAGTGATATCAAAGTTGTGCTAGTTGAGTAGTTGTGAATTTGAGAAATGCTTGTCTTGAAGTTTGCAAGTCCCGTAGCATGCACGTATGGTAAACGTTATGTAACAAATTTGAAACATGAGGTGTTCTTTGATTGTCCTCCTTATGAGTGGCGGTCAGGGACGAACGATGGTCTTTTCCTACCAATCTATCCCCCTAGGAGCATGCGCGTAGTGCTTGGTTTTTTATGACTTGTAGATTTTTGCAATAAGTATGTGAGTTCTTTATGACTAATGTTGAGTCCATGGATTATACGCACTCTCACCTTTCCATCATTGCTAGCCTCTTCGGTACTGTGCATTGCCCTTTCTTGCATTGAGAGTTGGTGCAAACTTCGCCGGTGCATCCAAACCTCGTGATATGATATGCTCTTTCACACATAAACCTCCTTATATCTTCCTCAAAACAGCCACCATACCTACCTATTATGGCATTTCCATAGCCATTCCAAGATATATTGCCATGCAACTTTCCACCATTCCGTTTATCATGACACGTTCATCATTGTCATATTGCTTAGCATGATCATGTAGTTGACATAGTATTTGTGGCAAAGCCACCGTTCATAATTATTTCATACATGTCACTCTTGGTTCATTGCATATCCCGGTACACCGCCGGAGGCATTCATATAGAGTCATACTTTGTTCTAGTATCGAGTTGTAATCATTGAGTTGTAAATAAATAGAAGTGTGATGATCATCATTTTCTAGAGCATTGTCCCAAGTGAGGAATAAAAAAAGAGAAAATCCATAAAAAAGAGAAGGCCCAAAAGAAATGAGAGAAAAAGAGAGAAGGGACAATGCTACTATCCTTTGCTACACTTGTGCTTCAAAGTAGCACCATAATCCTCATGATAGAGAGTCTCTTGTTTTTTCATTTTCATATACTAGTGGGAATTTTTCATTATAGAACTTGGCTTGTATATTCCAACAATGGGCCTCCTCAAGTGCCCTAGGTCTTCGTGAGCAAGCAAGTTGGATGCACACCCACTTAGTTCCTTTTGTTGAGCTTTCATACATTTATAGCTCTAGTGCATCCGTTGCATGGCAATCCCTACTCCTTGCATTAACATCAATCGATGGGCATCTCCATAGCTCATTGATTAGCCTCGTTGATGTGAGACTTTCTCCTTTTTTGTCTTCAACACATAAGCTCCATCATCATATTCTATTCCACCCATAGTGCTATATCCATGGCTCACGCTCATGTATTGCGTGAAATTTGAAAAAAGTTTGAGATTACTAAAGTGTGAAAGAATTGCTTGGCTTGTCATCAGGGTTGTGCATGATGAGAGCATTCTTGTGTGACGAAAATGGAGCATGACTAAACTATATGATTTTGTAGGGATGAACTTTCTTTGGCCATGTTATTTTGAGAGGACATAATTGCTTAGTTAGTATGCTTGAAGTATTATTATTTTTACGTCAATATTAAACTTTTGCCTTGAATCTTATGGATCTGAATATTCTTGCTACAATAAAGAAGATTACATGGATAAATATGTTAGGTAGCATTCCACATCAAAAATTCTGTTTTTATCATTTACCTACTCGAGGACGAGCAGGAATTAAGCTTGGGCATGCTGATACGTCTCCAACGTATCTATAATTTTTTATTGTTCCATGCTATTATATTATCCATCTTAGATGGATAATGGGCTTTACTATGCACTTTTATATTATTTTTGGGACTAACCTATTGACCCAGAGCCCAGTGCCAGTTCCTGTTTTTTCCCTTGTTTTTGTGTTTCGAAGAAAAGGAATATCAAACGGAGTCCAAACGGAATGAAACCTTTGGAAAAGTTATTTTTGGAAAGAAAGCAATACAGGAGACTTGGAGCACACGTCAGGGGATCAACGAGGAAGCCACGAGGCAGGGGGCGCCCACCCCCCTGGGCGCGCCCTCCACCCTCGTGGGCCCTCGTGACTCCCCTAATGTATTTCTTCCGCCTATATATATATCCATATACCCTAAAATGATCGGGGAGCACAATAGATCGGGAGTTTCGCCGCCAGAAGCCTCCGTAGCCACCGAAAACCAATCTAGACCCGTTCTGGCACCCTGCCGGAGGGGGGAATCCCTCTCTGGTGGCCATCTTCATCATCTCGGTGCTCTCCATGACGAGGAGGGAGTAGTTCTCCCTCGGGGCTGAGGGTATGTACCAGTAGCTATGTGTTTGATCTCTCTCTCTCTCTCTCTCCCGTGTTCTTGAGGTGGCACGATCTTGATGTATCGCGTGCTTTGATATTATAGTTGGATCCTATGATGTTTCTCCCCCTCTACTCTCTTGTGATGAATTGAGTTTTCCCTTTGAAGTTATCTTATCGGGTTGAGTCTTTAAGGATTTGAGAACACTTGATGTATGTCTTGCGTGGGATACCTGTGGTGACAATGGGGTGTTCTATGATCCACTTGATGTATGTTTTGGTGATCAACTTCCGGGTTCCATGACCTTGGGAATCTATGCATAGGGGTTGGCACACGTTTTCGTCTTGACTCTCTGGTAGAAACTTTGGGGCACTCCTTGAGGTTCTGTGTGTTGGTTGAGTAGATGAATCTGAGACTGTGTGATGAATATCGTATAATCATACCCACGGATACTTGAGGTGACATTGAAGTATCTAGGTGACATTAGGGTTTTGGTTGATTTGTGTCTTAAGGTGTTATTGTAGTACGAACTCTAGGGCTGTTTGTGACACTTATAGGAATAGCCCAATAGATTGATTGGAAAGAATAACTTTGAGGTGGTTTCGTACTCTACCATAATCTCTTCGTTTGTTCTCCACTATTAGTGACTTTCGAGTGACTCTTTGTTGCATGTTGAGGGATAGTTATATGATCCAATTATGTTATTATAGTTGAGAGGACTTGCACTAGTGAAAGTATGAACCCTAGGCCTTGTTTCCTAGCATTGCAATACCGTTTACGCTCACTTTTATCATTAGTTACCTTACTGTTTTTATATTTTCAGATTACAAAAACCTTTATCTACCATCCATATACCACTTGTATCACCATCTCTTTGCCGAACTAGTGCACCTATACAATTTACCATTGTATTGGGTGTGTTGGGGACACAAGAGACTCTTTGTTATTTGGTTGCAGGGTTGCTTGAGAGAGACCATCTTCATCCTACGCCTCCTACGGATTGATAAACCTTAGGTCATCGAGTTCAGGGAAATTTGCTACTGTCCTACAAACCTCTGCACTTGGAGGCCCAACAACGTCTACAAGAAGGTTGTGTAGTAGACATCAATGTGCATCTATAACATCCAGACCAAGGCATTCAAAATATATATGTGTATGACTTGCCCCCAAACATGTCCTTATATTTTTCTTTGTCCTGATACAAACACAACCTCTTTAGCTGCTCCTGATGGATACAACTTTCGGCAACTAGTTTGTCTTCATTTATGGTGGTCGTAACAGTATCGACTATTGTAGTTAAATTATGCATTGTCATATCATCCTCTCCTTCTTGAATCAAAATCGTCCTTGGTTTTGGGTCATCTTTTTTAGGAATATTTCCATCTATAGACTGAACGGTGACCACTGCATTTTCAGTAGCTTCAACCATGTTCTTTTTTGCATCTTCCTCCTCTTTTATCCTTTTCTGATGGTCTTTCCTCCAAGCAATGAATCACTCCTCACCCATGGGAACGAGTCTGCACAAGTTACCCTTCTTGACTATATATGTGTGTGTGGGAAAATCAAACACATCATCGTGCATTTTGTACCCTGGCTCACCCAACAATAAGTGACATGAAATCATTGGTGCTGGAATCACGACGCAGAAAACCTCACAAAAATAATTACCCAAGAAAACGGTACCTTGGTTTGATGCGTGACAGTGAGCACATCACGACCCTAACGGAACAAGTATGTTTGTGCTCATGGTGTCATTGATAGATCTAGCTTCTCCACCAGATCGATGCTTGCAGCGTTGATCAAACTCATGTGGTCGATTGTCATGGCACATGATCTCTCCTATACCACAACCCGAGAATGAAAAAGCACATCCCATCGACCTTCCTCCTCCAATTGAAATCCATAGCTTAGCTTCCATGATAATCCAGTCATCTACTCCGCAGTGTCGTGAACAACCTTGCTCTGAATACCAGCTGATGAAGACTGAACCTCGTGGTGAGATCCAATCGGTTGTTGCAGCTCGATCTTTTACGACACTCCTCCTTTAGAAACAGTAACCTCTCACCCGCGCACGCAATGTACACGAAATAGAGGGTTTGAACCTTGTGGCTCAGCACGAGAAAACCAATCTCGATGATGGTACTCACACGCAAAAAAAATTCTACAAAGGAATCGCAACACAGAGGTTTTCTAAAGATCCCTCTAAAACTTGATACGGGTGTCTACCCTTGAAAACACATTGTGTCTATTTTATGAAACAACCTCCCTTTTACATGAGAAAAATGATTAGGCTTTATAGCCGCCCCTAGCATTTCCAACATACTGGCCGCAAGAAAACTCTTTCCTATATATTCCTAACTTACAAAGGGAATCGAGTAAAAATATAAAATGACTTGATATTTTCTTGAACACAATTTGAACTTGATGACGACGTATCCTGTTGATCTCGTCGTGAGGTGGCCCCAGCAAACTGAACACAACGATAGAAAATCAAACACGTCAAAAGTCCTCGAGGCATCTTCACGTGTCTTCTCTTTGAGTGGTAGAAAAATAATTAGATCTTTAATGTTTATCTGGTGGAACAAACCAGTTCAATAAGAGTCCGCTTGAGTCCTTGAATCATCGTAGGTCTCCTTTTCTTTCTCTAACGTGACACAAGGAAATTGACCTCGTGGTGTGATCCGATCGGCTGTTGCATCCCGATCTTTCATGACACTCCTCCTTTAGTAGCAGTAACCTCTCACCCGTGCACGTGATGTACACGAAATAGAGGGTTTGAACCTTGTGTCTCAACACGAGAAAACCAATCTCGACGATGGTACTCACGCACAAAAACAAATTCTTCAAAGAAATCGCAACACAGAGGTTTTCTAAAGATCCCTCTAAAACTTGATACAGGTGTCTACCCTTAAAAACACATTGTGTCTATTATATAAAATAACTTCCCTTTTACATTAGAAGAACAATTAGGCTTTATGGCCGACCCTAGCTTGTCCAACATACTGGCCGCAAGAAAACTCTTTCCTATCTATTCCTAACTTACAAAGGGAATTGAGTAAAAATAGAAACTGACTTGATATTTTCCTGAACACAATCCGAACTTGATGAGGATGTATCCTCTTGATCTTGTCGTGAGGTGGGCGCCAGCCAACAGAACACAATGATAGAAAACAAAAAAGTCAAAAGTCCTCGAGTCATCTTCACGTGTCTTCTGTTTGCGTGGAAGAAAAATAAATAGATCTTTATTTTTTCTAGTGGACCGAACCAGTTAAATCAGAGTCTACTTGAGTTCCTGAATCATCGTAGGTCTCCTTTTCTTTCTCTAACATGACACAAGGACATCGACCTCGTGGTGAGATTCGATCGGTTGTTGCAACCATGATCTTTCATGACACTCCTCCTTTAGTAGCAGTAACCTCTCACCCGCGCACACAATGTACACGAAGTAGAGGGTTTGAACCTTGCGGCTCAGCACGAGAAAACCAATCTCGATGATGGTAATCACACACAAAAGCAATTTCTACAAAGAAATCGCAACACAAAGGTTTTCAAAAGATCACTCTAAAACTTGATACAAGTGTCTACCCTTAAAAACACATTATGTCTATTTTATAAAATAACCTCCTTTTTACATGACAAAAACGATTAGGCAATATAGCCGACCCTAGCGTGTCCAACATACTGGCCGCAAGAAAAATCTTTCCTATGTATTCCTAACTTACAATGGGAATCGAGTAAAAATAGAAACCGACTTGATATTTTCCTAAACACAATCTGAATTTGATGATGACGTATCCTCCTGATCTTGTTCTGAGGTGGGCCCCAACCAATAGAACACAGAGATACAAAATCAAACACGTCAAAAGTCCTTGAGGCATCTTCACACGTCTTCTCTTTGCGTGGTAGAAAAATAAATAGATCTTTATTTTTACCTAGTGTACTGAACCAGTTAAAACGAAGGCTACTTTGAGTCCTTGAATCATCGTAGGTCTCCTTTTCTTTCTCTAACATGACGCAGAGACACCCATTTGAGTAATTACCCCAGCATGCCTCATTGCTTGTATGTGCAGCTACAACATCCAAACCAAGGCAACCAAAATATATATAAGTGTATATCTTACCCCCAAACATGTCCTTATATTTTTCTTTGTCTTGATACAAACACAACCTCCTTAGCTGCTCCTGATGGATACAACTTTCAGCAACTAGCTTGTCTTCATTTGTGGTGGACGTAATAGTATTGACTACTCTAGTTAAATTATGCATTGTCATATCATCCTGTCCACCTCGAATCAAAACCGTCCTCGGTTTTGGGTCATCTTTTTCAGCAATATTTCCATCTATAGACTGAACGGTGACCACTACATTTTCAGTAGCTTCAACCATGTTCATTTTTGCATCTTCCTCTTCTTTTATCCTTTCCCGATGGTATTTCCTCCAAGAAATGAATCACTCCTCACCCATGGGTACGAGGCTGCACAACTTACCCTTCTTGACTATATATCTGTGTGTGGGAAAATCATACAAAAAATCGTGCTTTTTGTACCCTGGCTCACCCAACAATAAGTGACATGAAATCATCGGTGCCCGAATCACGTCCCACAAAACCTCACAAAAATAATTACCCAAGAAAAACGGTACCTTAGTTTGATGCGTGACAGTGAACATTTCACGACCCCAATGGAACAAGTATGGTTGTGCTCGCGTTGTCATTTATAGATCTAGCTTCTCCACCAACTCGATGCTTGCAGCATTGATCAAACTCATGTGGTCGATTGTCATGGCACATGATCTCTCCTATACCACAACACAAGTATTAAAAAGCACATCCCATCGACCTTCCTCCTCCAATTGAAATCCATAGCTTAGATTCCATGATAATCCAGTCATCTACTTCGTAGTGTCGTGAACAACCTTGCTCTAAACACCAGCTGATGAAGACCGAACCTCATGGTGAGATCCAATCGGTTGTTGCAGCTCGATCTTTTAAGACACTCCTCCTTTAGAAGTAGTAACCTCTCACCCGTGCACGCGATGTACACGAAATAGAGGGTTGGAACCTTGCGGCTTAACATGAAAAAACCAATCTTGATAATGGTACTCACGCACAAAAACAATTTCTACAAAGAAATCGCAACGCACATGTTTTCTAAAGATCCCTCTTAAACTTGATACAGGTGTCTACCTTAAAAACACATTGTGTCTATTCTATAAAATAACCTCCCTTTTACAAGAGAAAAATGAATGTGCTTTATTGGCGACCCTAGCGTATGCAACATACTGGCTGCAAGTAAACTCTTTCATATCTATTCCTAACTTACAAAGGGAATCGAGTAAAAATAGAAACTGACTTGATATTTTCCCAAACACAATTCGAACTTGATGACGACATATCCTCTTGATCTCGCCGTGAGGTGGGCCCCAGGCAACAGAACACAACGATCAAAAATCAAACACATCAAAAGTCCTCAAGGCATCATCACGTGTCTTCTCTTTTCGGTAGAAAAATAAATTGATCTTTATTTTTTATCTGGTGGAGGAACTAGTTAAATTGGAGTCTTCTTGAGTCCTGGAATCATCGTAGGTCTCCTTTTATTTCTCTAACGTGACACAAGGACATCGACCTCGTCGTGAGATCCGATTGGATGTTGCGGCCCGATCTTTCACGACACTTCTCCTTTAGTAGCTGTAACCTCTCACCCACACACGTGATGTACACGAAATAGAGGGTTTGAACCTTGTGTCTCAACACGAGAAAACCTATCTCGATGATGGTACTCACGCGCAAAAACAATTTCTACAAAGAAATGGCAACACAAAGGTTTTCTAAATATCCCTCTAAAACTTGATATGGGTGTCTACCCTTAAAAACACATTGTGTCTATTTTATAAAATGACCTCCCTTTTACAAGAGAAAAACGATTAGGCTATATAGCCGACCCTAGCGTGTCCAACATACTGGCCGCGCGAAAACTCTTTCCTATCTATTTCTAACTTACAAAGGGAATCAATTAAAAATAGAAACCGACTTGATATTTTCCTAGACACAATCTGAACATGATGACGATGTATCCTCCTGATCTCGTTGTGAGCTGGGCCCCAACCAACAGAACACCGTGATAGAAAATCAAACACATCAAAAGTCCTCGAAGCATCTTCACATGTCTTCTCTTTGCATGGTAGAAAAATAAATAGATCTTTATTTTTATCTAGCGCACCGAACCAGTTAAATCGGAGTCTTCGTGAGTCCTTGAATCATCGTAGGTCTCCTTTTCTTTCTCTAACGTGACGCAAGGACACCCATTTGAGTAAGTACCCCAGCATGCATCATTGCATGTATGTGAAGCTCTAACATCCAGACCAAGGCATCCAAAATATATATAAGTGTATGTCTTGCCCCCAAACATGTCCTTATATTTTTCTTTGTCCTGATACAAACACAACCTCTTTAGCTGCTCCTGATGGATACAACTTTCGGCAACTAGCTTATCTTCATTTGTGGTGGTCGTAACAGTATCGACTACTTCAGTCCAATTATGTGTTGTCATATCATCCTATCCTCCTTGAATTAAAACCGTCCTCGGTTTTAGGTCATCTTTTTCAGCAATATTTCCATCTATAGACTGAACGGTGACCACTGTATTTTCGGTAGCTTCAACCATGTTCCTTTTTGCATCTTCCTCTTCTTTTATCCTTTTTCGATGGTCTTTCCTCCAACCAATGAATCACTCCTCACCCATGGGTACGAGGCTGCACAACTTACCCTTCTTGACTATATATCTGCGTGTGGGAAAATCATACACACCATCGTGCTTTTTGTACCCTGGCTCGCCCAACAATAAGTGACATGAAATCATCGGTGCCGGAATCACGTCAAACAAATCCTCACAAAAATAATTACCCAAGAAAAATGGTACCTTGGTTTGATGCATGATAGTGAACATTTCATGACCCCAACGGAACAAGTATGGTTGTGCTCGTGGTGTCATTGACAGATCTAGCTTCTCCACCATCTCGATGCTTGCAACGTTGATCAAACTCATGTGGTCGATTGTCATGGCACATGATCTCTCCTATACCACAACACGAGTATGAAAAAGCACATCCCATCGACCTTCCTGCTCCAATTGAAATCCATAGCTTAGCTTCCATGATAATCCAGTCATCTACTTCGCAGTGTTGTGAACAACCTTACTCTGAACATCAGCTCATGAAGACCGAACCTTGTGGTGAGATCCAATCGGTTGTTGCAGCTCGATCTTTTACGACACTCCTCCTTTAGAAGCAGTAATCTCTCACCCGCACACGCGATGTACACGAAATAGAGGGTTTGAACCTTGCAGCTCAACATGACAAAACCAATCTCGATGATGGTACTCACGCGCAAAAACAATTTCTACAAAGAAATCGCAACACACATGTTTTCTAAAGATCCCTCTTAAACTTGATACGGGTGTCTACCCTTAAAAACAAATTATGTCTATTTTATAAAATAACATCCCTTTTACATGAGAAAAATGAATATGCTTTATTGGCAACCCTAGCGTGTGCAACATATTGGCCACAAGTAAACTCTTTCCTATCTACTCCTAACTTACAAAGGGAATCGAGTAAAAATAGAAATTGGCTTGAGATTTTCCTAAACACAATCCGAACTTGATGAGGACATATCCTCTTGATCTCGTTGTGAAGTGGGTCCCAGGCAACAGAACACAATGATAGAAAATCAAACATGTCAAAAGACCTCGAGGCATCTTCACGTGTCTTCTCTTTGCGCTAGAAAAATAAATTGATCTTTATTTTTTATCTGGTGGACCGAACCAGTTAAATTGGAGTCTTCTTGAGTCCTTGAATCATCGTAGGTCTCCTTTTCTTTCTCTAACGTGACACAAGGACATCGACCTCGTGGTGAGATCCGATTGGATGTTGCGACCCGATCTTTCACGACACTCGTCCTCTAGTAGTTGTAACCTCTCCCCGCGCACGCGATGTACATGAAATAGAGGGTTTGAACCTTGTGTCTCAACACGAGAAAACCTATCTTGACGATGGTACTCTCGCGCAAAAACAGTTTCTACAAAGAAATCGCAACACAAAGGTTTTCTAAAGATCCCTCTTAAACTTGATACGGGTGTCTACCCTTAAAAACAAATTATGTCTATTTTATAAAATAACCTCCCTTTTACATGAGAAAAATGAATACGCTTTATTGGCGACCCTAGCGTGTGCAACATACTGGCCACGAGTAAACTCTTTCCTATCTACTCCTAACTTACAAAGGGACTCGAGTAAAAATAGAAATTGGCTTGATATTTTCCTAAACACTATCCGAACTTGATGACGACATATCCTCTTGATATCGTTGTGAGGTGGGCCCCAGGCAACAGAACACAACGATAGAAAATCAAACACGTCAAAAGTCCTCGAGGCATCTTCACGTGTCTTCTCTTTGCGCTAGAAAAATAAATTGATCTTTATTTTTTATCTGGTGGACCGAACCAGTTAAATTGGAGTCTTCTTGAGTCCTTGAATCATCGTAGGTCTCCTTTTCTTTCTGATAGAGGCAAAGGTGTCCCGATGTTTCGATGAGATGGTGGCTATCGTTTTCTATGGGAGTCGACCTTGACGATCCGACTACGAACGTGCGAGACGTCGCGCCTTAGCAATCGCTAAACCAACTTCCGAGGGGTTATTGACCACGCTGGAGCACGATCAACCTGACCACGAGGGCCTGTTTCCTGCGAGCAAACGAAGAACAAGCAAGAAACTGAGATTGCAATCTGGATATTGCGAATATAAGATGAAAGCTTTATTGATCAAGGTGGGGTTCTGTGACGTCTTGGTCTGGTCGTTGGACACAAACGAAGTACGCGAAGTTGCAGCTATGGCGAACTTTTAATCTAAACAAAACCCAAAGTCTAAACGACGCCCTAAGGGCTGTATATATGGAGGAAGAGAGGGGAATTTCGTGGCCCTTGAGGGTGGGGTCCGAAACCAACCCTAACTCTTGTTTCCCCACACATACGGACTCTAAAAATAGCCTATACTTAAGTATTTCGAAATTACATGGGCTTGGCCCATTAATAAGGTGACGCAGCACCTAGAATAGCCTATGGACGAATATTATGAAGTGGCATCTTGTATATTTCGTCCATGGCTTCATGCACTCCTTATGGCGGCTTCAAAGTCCTGAAATCATCACTTGTAACTCCGTTCTTGATCCCCTTGCGCATGCCATCAACTTCATGCGTGTTCTTGCTCCAATGTTCATCCTTCTCCAAGCTAGGCCCTTCATTTGAAAGCAAAACAAATGTATCCAATTTAGGCAGCCTCATAATCTCATGAACATTAGAATCATTACCAAGAAACAAAAGTACCTGGTAATTTAATTGGCGTGCGCGAGCTCTAGTAATTGGTCCAGTATATGTAACAGTAGGGGCTGTGGGTGTAATAATGGTATTGATGTCCTCATCACTTTCTCTAACATGACACAAGGACATCGACCTCGTGGTGAGATCTGATTGGATGTTGCGACCCGATCTTTTACGACACTCGTCCTTTAGTAGTTGTAACTCTCGCCCGCGCATGCGATGTACATGAAATAGAGGGTTTGAACCTTGTGTCTCAACACGAGAAAACCTATCTTGACGATGGTACTCTCGCGCAAAAACAATTTCTGCAAAGAAATCGCAACACAAAGCTTTTCTAAAGATCCCTCTAAAACATGATATGGGTGTCTACCCTTAAAAACACATTGTGTCTATTTTGTAAAATAACCTCCCTTTTACATGAGAAAACGATTAGGCTATATAGCCGACCCTAGCGTGTCCAACATACTGGCCGCGCGAAAACTCTTGCCTGTCTATTCCTACCTTACAAAGGGAATCGAGTAAAAATAGAAACCGACTTGGTATTTTCCTGAACACAATCTGAACTTGATGACGATGTATCCTCCTGATCTCGTTGTGAGGTGGGCCCCAACCAAGAGAACACAACGATAGAAAATCTAACACGTCAAAAGTCCTCGCGGCATCTTCACATGTCTTCTCTTGTGTGGTAAAAAAAGTAAATAGATCTTTATTTTTATCTGGTGTGCCGAATCAGTTAAATCGGAGTCTGCTTGAGTCCTTAAATCATCATAGGTCTCCTTTTCTTTCTCTAACGTGACGCAAGGACACCCATTTGAGTAATTACCCCAGCATGTCTGATTGCATGTATGTGTAGCTATAACATCTAGACCACGGCATCCTCTCTCTCTCTCTCTCTTATTATATATATATACACACACGTGTATCTCTCGCGCCCAAACTTGTTCTTGTTCTTATATTTTTCTTTTTCCCGATACAAAACACAAACACAACCTCTTTAGCTAGTCCTGATGGATACAAGTTTCGGCAACTAGCTTTTTTTCATTTGTCATGGCCGAAATAATAAAATATGCACGGTCATATCGTACTCTCGTCCTTGAATCAAAACCGTCGTCGGTTTTGGGTCATCTTTTACAGCAATATTTCCATCTATAGACTGAACGGTGATCTCCAAAATTTCAATAGCATCAACCATGTTATTTTTTGCATCTTCCGCTTCTTTTATCCTTTTCCGATGGTCTTTCCTACAAGTAATGAAATGCTCCTCACCCATGGACACGAGGTTGCACAACTTACCCTTCTTGACAGTATATGTGTGTGTCAGAAAATCATACAAAACATCATGCTTTTTGTACCATGGCCCGCCCAACATAAGTGACATGAAATCATGGGTGTCGGAATCACGTTGCACAAAACCTCACAAAACTAATTACCCAACAAAAACGGTACCTTGGTTTGACGCGTGACAGTGAGCACATCACGACCCCAACGGAACAAGTATGGTTGTGCTCATGGTCTAATCAATAGATCTAGCTTCCTCACGATCTTGATGCTTGCAGCATTTATCAAACTCATGTGATCGATTGTCATGGCACATGGTCTCTCCTATATGACAACACGGGTATGAAAAAGCCCATTCCATTGACCTTCCTCCTCCAATTGAAATACATAGCTTAGCTTCCATGATAATCTAGACATCTACTCCGAAGTGTCATGAACAACCTTGCTCCAAATACCACCTAATGAAGACCAAACCTCGTGGTGAGATCCAATCGGTTGTTGCAGCCCGATCTTTCATGAAACTCCTCCTTTAGTAGCAGTAAACTCTCACCCGTGCATGCGATGTACATGAAATAGAGGGTGTGAACCTTGCGGCTCAGCATATGAAAACCAATCTTGATGATGGTGCTCACGCGCAAAAAAAAATTCTACAAAGAAATCGCAACACAGAGGTTTTCTAAAGATCCTTCTTAAACTTGATACGGGGGTCTACTCTTAAAAACACATTGTATCTATTATATAAAATAACGTCCCTTTTACATGAGAAAAATGAATACACTTTTGTAACACCCCGGATGTAACTTTCCCTATTTGTACTCCAACTCTTGCCATTTCCGGCGTTAAGTTATTTTATTTTCTCGGGTTCGGGTTTTGCCTCCGTGTGTTGTTGTCGTTGTCATGCATCTCATATCATGTCATCATGTGCATTGCATTTGCATACGTGTTCGTCTCATGCATTCGAGCATTTTCCCCGTTGTCCGTTTTGCATTCCGACGCTTCGTTCCCCTCCGGTGGTCATTTCTAGCTTTCTTTCGTGTGTGGGGATTAAACATTTCCGGGTTGGACCGAGACTTGCCAAGCGGCCTTGATTTACTACCGGTAGACCGCCTGTCAAGTTTCGTACCATTTGGACTTCGTTTGATACTCCAACGGTTAACCGAGGGACCAAAAAGGCCTCGTGTGTGTTGCAGCCCAACACCCCTCCAATTTGGCCCAAAACCCACCAAACTCTGCTCCATGTCCTAGAGCGTTCGATCACGATCGCGTGGCCGAAAACCGCACCTCATTTGGACTCTCCTAGCTCCCTCTATGCCTATATATAGGTCCTCCTCGAAAATTCCGGATCAAACCCTAGTCCCCCTCCTCCTCCAGCCGTCGGACAAAAATCCGGACGGCCGGACGTGTCCGCCCGATCCGCCCGGGCCAATCTCGCGAAGCCATGTGGCGCCGCGCCCACTTCGTCGCCTCCCGCCGCCGCCGGCCCGCGGGGCCCGCTTCTGGCCCGCGGGGCTCGTTCCCCTCCGCCCCTCCGCGCCAGGCTCTAGGGAGAGGAGCTCCCGAGCCGCCGCCGGCCGCCTTTGCCTCGCCGCGCCGCCGTGAGCGCCATTGCCGGCCGCCGGAGCAAGCCGCCACCGCGCTGCTCCGCCGCCCCGCGCCGCCACCGTGCCGCCCCGCTGCCCTGCCGCGCCGCCCAGCCGCCGTCATCGCCGACCAGCCCGCCGGCGAGCTCCGGTGAGGATCCGGCGATCCTCGGGAGGCGCGCCCCGATCCAGATCCGAGGCAGCTACAGTAACCCTAGGAGGTGTTTTTTTTTGCTAACTCCCGAAATTGCAGATCCAAGTGCCTCTATTCGGGGCCCCGTAACTTTGCATCTGTAGCTCCGATTTGGGCATATAGCATATCAAAATGTTCATCTCAGAGAGTACATCATTTCATTTCATTGCATCATTTTCATTTGAGCTCATCTTGATGCCCGAAATGCTGTTAGAAGAGGGCTACTTGAGTTAATTGTCAGATCTGTTACTCCGTTTAGCACTTTTGTCATTTTTGCCATGATTAATGTGTGCATGATATGCCCGTGAGTTTTTCATATGTTTTGTTAAGGGTTTTGTCATATTTCCAGAGGTGCAACCCATGTATTTTTGTGATGTGTGTGGTGACTTGTGCAAGCTTGCAAAGTGGTGCACTTGCTAACTCTGTTTTCAGGGACTTAATGATTTCACTAAGTCCTGGGTTTGTTTATCTCATGATGCCATATGTTCATGTTGTTTCATAGTGATCCGTGGCTCTTTTGAGGATGATCAGTAAGGGAGTTTTGTTAATATTGTAGTGCTCTATCCATCCATGTCTTTGTTTGCAATTGTGGAGCACCCTAGCTTGAGTCAATAGAGCTTTACTTTTGCTTCGTTGCGAATCTGGGCAGATCGTCAACTTGTTTGCGATTTTGCCGATGTTATTGTAGTTGATCCGTGCATGCTAGGCCATTGTTCTTGCCATGTCTAGCTTGCATTTTGTGCCTTCTTAAGGGATGTATGCTTTTCTTGCCATGACTTTCACCATGGTGAGTGCATCGAGCTCGTAAACAGGCCTTCGTGAGTTATGTTTCAGCATGTCCCAGTTTTTCTCTGTCTGAAAACTGATTATGTTTTTGCTATGTTCGTGTGCTTGTTAGTATATTTTGTGATCCCTTTTGACTCAAGGTCACTAAGGGACTTTTGTTAATCTTGTTTAGTAGCTCCATGCCATGTCTTTCTTTGTCATGTTCAGGTCCTGTAGCATGTTGTTTTGTTGCTCCGAAGAGGGCTATATGATTTGAAATTCCACACAAGTGTTAATTTCACTAAGTCTGAGATCTGTTTGTCATTTGCATTTTTGCCATGCTTGTTTGAACCTGTTAATGGATGAATTGGCCGTAGCTCAGTGCTAGACTTTTGTTAAGCATTTTGTGTGCATCCCTTCCATGTATTTTATTGTCATGTTTGGGTGCTGTAGTATGTTCATCTCATTGCATTTAGATGCCTACTTGCTGTAAATTGCAGACCGGTGTCATTGTTGAATCGCTTGCCATTTCCAAACCGTAACTCTGATTCCGGCGTTCTTTATATCGTTTTCAAGCGATTTCATCTCATCTTTCCAGTGGCACACTTCGAATTCCAAGTTGAGGCCAGGTTCATGCATTTCCTGTCATATCTTGCATTTTGCATCCCGCGTCGCATCCCGCATAGCATATCATCTTTGCATCGTGTTGTTTGAGTTTGCACGTGGTTGATTGTATCCTTGTTGATTTTTTGTCTTGTTTGGGTAGAGCCGGGAGACGAGTTCGCTAACGAGGAGCCCGTTGAGTTTGCTTTCGAGGATCCAGTCAACTCTGACAACTGTGCAGGCAAGATGATCATACCCTCGAAATCACTACTATCTTTGCTATGCTAGTTTGCTCGCTCTTTTGCTATGCCATTGCTTCGATGCCTACCACTTGCTTGCAAGCCTCCCAAATTGCCATGTCAAACCTCTAACCCACCATTGTCCTAGCAAACCGTTGATTGGCTATGTTACCGCTTTGCTCAGCCCCTCTTATAGCGTTGCTAGTTGTAGGTGAAGATTGGAGGTCGTTCCTCGTTGGAACATTTATTTACTTGTTGGGATATCATTATATTATCTTGTTATCTTAATGCATCTATATACTTGGTAAAGGGTGGAAGGCTCGGCCTCTCGCCTAGTGTTTTGTTCCACTCTTGCCGCCCTAGTTTCCGTCATATCGGTGTTATGTTCCCGGATTTTTGTGTTCCTTATGCGGTTGGGTTATAATGGGAACCCCTTGATATTTCGCCTTGATTAAAGCTTTTCCAGAAATGCCCAACATTGGTCTTACCATTTGCCACCTAGCCTCTTTTTCCCTTGGGTTTCCGGAGCCCGAGGGTCATCTTGTTTAACCCCCCGGGCCAGTGCTCCTCTGAGTGTTGGTCCAAATAGAGCCACTTGCAGCGCCACCTCGGGGCAACTTGAGGGTTGGTTTTAGTTGTACGTAGTGTTCATCTGAGTGTGCCCTGAGAAAGAGATATGTGCAGCTCCTATCGGGATTTGTCGGCACATTCGGGCGGTGTTGCTGGTCTTGTTTTAACCTGTCGAAGTGTCTTGAATTACCAAGATACCGAGTCTGATCGGAACATCTTGGGAGGAGGTCTATTCCTTCATTGACCGTGAGAGCTTGTCATGGGCTAAGTTGGGACTCCCCTGCAGGGATTGAACTTTTGAAAGCCGTGCGCGCGGTTATGGGCAGATGGGAATTTGTTAATGTCTGGTTGTAGATAACTTGAACCTTAATTTAATTAAAATGAATCAACTGAGTGTGTTACCGTGATGGCCTCTTCTCGGCGGAGTCCGGGAAGTGGACACGGTGTTGGAGTAATGTTTGCGCAGGTTGTTCTCTAGCTTCTCGCTCGTGCTTTGCCTCCTCTTCTCGCTCTCTTTTGCGAATAAGTTAGCCACCATACTTGCTAGTAGCTTGCTGCAGCTCCACTCATATTTTACCTTGCCTTACCTATAAGCTTGAATAGTCTTGATCGCGAGGGTGCGAGATTGCTGAGCCCCTGTGGCTCACAGATTACTATTACACCAGATGCAGGGCCTGATGATTCCGCTCCAGGAGACGCGTATGAGCTCAAGTGGGAGTTCAACGAAGACTCTCAACGATACTATGTTTTCTTTCCCGACTATCAGTAGTAGTACCCAGTCGGGGGTGAACGGGACCGTTGTCGCATGTTGGGTTCTCTTTATTTTGGCGCCGTAGTCGGGCCATGAGTGTTTGGATGATGTAATGTTATTTATGTACCTGATTGACGTGGCGAGTGTAAGCCAACTATGTTATCTCCCCTTTTATTATTATATTACATGAGATGTTTGTGAAGATTGCCTAACTTGCAACATATGCCTTCAATGCGATTATATCTCTAAGTCGTGCCTCGACACGTGGGAGCTATAGTCGCATCGAGGGTGTTATAACTTTATAGCCGCCCCTAGCGTGTGAACATACTGGCTGCAAGAAAACTCTTTCCTATCTTTTCCTAAGTTACAATGGGAATCGAGTAAAAATAGAAACCGGCTTGATATTTTCCTAAACACAATACGAACTTGATGAAGTTGTATCCTATTGATCTTGTCGTGAGGTGGGCCCAACCCAACAGAACACAATGATAGAAAATAAAACACATCAAAAGTCCTTGAGGCATGTTCATGTGTGTTCTCTTTGCATTGTAGAAAAATAAATAGATCCTTATTTTTTACCTGGTGGACCCAACCAATTAAATTGGAGTCTGCTTGAGTCCTTGAATCATCGTAGGTCTCTTTTTCTTTCTCTAACGTGACACAAGGACATCCATTAGAGTAATTACCCCAGCATGCATGATTGCATGTACATGCAGCTATAACATCGAGACCAAGGCATATATATATATATATATATCTACTATTAAAGGGGATCGAACGTCGTGATGGTTCGACCTCGTTCGATCCCCACCTCCCTTCCTACGACCACCTCCTCCTATTGATCGCCCCACAGCACCGATTTTCTTTCACGGTGTGTCCCACTTCCACCTCCGGTTTATAGGGAAAAACCACAAAACTAAACAGCCCTACCCCACACACGCCTCACGAAGTCACGATCCCCAATTGTCGCTAGACCAAGCCAACATGCACCAGGTCAAGGCGTTACATGTGCGATCGGGAGGCGATCACGGCTGCTAGGGTTTCGCTCACGGGGATGGTTTCTTGCTGGCGGCCGTAAGGATTACGACGGCGTGATCCATTGGCTGGCCAGATCGTGTTTTGGTCGTCTCGCTCTTGCTTGGCTATCGCACGGGGGCGTGATCACGGCTGCTAGGGTTTCGCTCATGGGGATGGTTTCTTGCTGGCGGCCATAAGGATTACGACGGCGTGATCCATTGGCTGGCCAGATCGTGTGTTGGTCGTCTCGCTCTTGCTTGGATATCGCACGGGGGCGATGGTGATGCACAAGATAATGCATCCCCTATGGAGGGTGTCCTGATCCTCATGAGATATGACGCGGAGGAGGAGGATGCAGACCACTCGGCAAGGCTCGGAGGAGGAGGATGCAGGCCACGCAGCAAGGCTGGGACTGGGAGGGCTCATCTTGACGGAGAAGGAAGACCAAGGGATGCTCTTTGAGGACGAGCCGGGTGATCAATTCCAAAACCTTAGATGGGTTGTTGCGGGCAAAGGTATGTTCGTCGAGAAAACTCAACATCAGGGTGCTGGAAAAAACCATGAAGAGTAGGATGGGTTTGGCCGAGGGAAGCGGCGGTTTGTCGCTATTTGTACTTTTGTACAACTCATGATTCTTGAGTAAGGACTTTCAGCATGCTCGCAGCGCTGCTGCTCTACCTGAACATGACCTGGAGTGCCGGCCTAGCGCTTATCGTGCTCAACTTCATGGATGCCGCTCTAGCAACTCACAATTGTCCTTATTTGTTTTGTGCTGCACTTCTGCCTCTGGTTGTCTCACGTACAGGTTGCGGGCTGCGTGGAGGTGTGGCGGCAGCGATGACGAGGACTGCATAATTAACCATCCACGACGAGCACCGCTGCAGCTATTCCTGCTGTGCTCACAGCCTCAGACGCCGTGGAGCCGGCCTACCCTAGCCTTTCCGATCAGCATCCCCGTGCACCTCCGCTTGGCTGATCCAACGCGGGCGACTGCCTGCCAATCCCGGTAGAGCTTCTCTCTACCCACCATGGCCAAGAGGTGAGCAAAATCCAATGACCGGGCCGGTAGGATGCATCCGTAAAGAACCTCCCAATCTGGGGAACTCACGAACACAATTTCCCATCGTCTCATGAATACCAGATTTCCAAGTTCTCCTGGGTAGTTCAGGCAAAAATTCTGAAATACTACTTCCAAATCGTCAAATGTTTCCATGATATGCTGAGTTAATTGTTGAATTTCCATGGGATTAGTATGACAAGTTTACAACGATTGGTATGTCCCTGTTTGAGGCATGGTTTGAGGTAGTGAGTTCGTGTTCTACTTAGTAAACAACCACTATACTTGAGTATGTTCTATTCTGAACTTGTCGAGGAGGAGATATAATTTTATAAAGCTATGAGTAGGAAACTTTCTGATTGTTTCAGACCATGGTTTTGGTTTTTGAGAAGTACTCTTTAAGTTTTGTTGGTAAGTAATATTTCTGTATTAATTTCGTGATAACTAATCAGTTTGTATGATATCAGGCCCATTGTTCAAATGAAAGTTTTTTTCTAGGGAAATGAATTGGAGGAATTTTACTTGGGCATTACGCTCATCTTTTTATTAGGTGAGGTTATTAATACCCTGACCCCTGAACTGAGATGCAGACGGTTCTTGGTTTCGCTGGATCTGATTAGATCTTGGGAGCATTTTTCTTTTGACGCCTCAATTGTAGAGGAGTTTACATCGTACGTTGTAGTAAACTTACTAGAGACAACCAGTTTTGTTTGAGCTTTGGTCATGTTATTTCATGTCCCAATTTTGATGCAAGTGGTCCGATTCTTTCAGTCTGTGTGTAGCATGTTATGTTTCAGTTCAAGCTTGCAGAGTACAAAGCGATGTGATGGTCCAAATTCTCACGACATATCATGGTTAGTCATTCAAAATTTAGCATCTCATAATGTGATTCCCAATTACTTCCACTAAACATTTTTCATATACGATGATTTATTATAATGTACAGAACATTTTTCATGTATAATGACCTCTTTGTAACGTTTGTTTACTATTTTTGCAAGAAGACAGATTTTAGTACCACCTATAATCATATCTTAGGTGACTGCCTGTACAAGTATGTGTCCCTTTTTTTTGGATTAAGAACACCAATGCGTTAATATGGTATTGACATTTTTGGCACTTTCTGGACGCAGAATTTTGGCTACGGGGAGCATATGGTCCCTAATAAACAGGAAAATCAAAATAAATAGTAAAAAAAATCAAAATTTGGATATTCTTTTCTAAATGTTCATGTTAGTGTAGCAAGTGTGATTGACAATTTTCATGCAATACGGGATAGCAATGCTTTGTTGGTGAAAAAAATAAAATTAAGTGTAGCATTTGGCGTTCAACTTATTTCTTTTGCACAAGTCAAAATGCTTAAGTTTTTTCCTTGAAAAGTTGACAACAAAAAATGTATCCTTACCAATCATGCAGTGTGGGTGCTCACCAGTACCGTAGAAGGGGGGCAGATGTATGGTCGAGGGCAACGATGGACCATCAGAGAAGGCGGCTCGGGCAGGGCAGCACCCGACATTGGCACCAGTTGCAACCATGATCAAAAGGTGGGTCATGGGGACGGAAGCAAGAAATTGACAATGACCATGGAATTTTAGAAGAAGGGGTGGGGATAGAGGGGTGGTCAAGGGCAACAGTGGACCTACGGAGAAGACGGCTCAGGCAGGGAAGCACGCGACATCGACATCGATCATGACCAGTGTTGGAGGGTGGACCAGGGGCAACCGTGAACCAACTAAGAAAGTAGCTCGGGCAGGGTGGCATCCACACCGGTCGTGACCAGTGTCGGGCAACGTGAACCGATGGAGAAGGCAGCTCGGGTAGGGTGGTGCACGACATCGACACTGGCCGCGACCAATGTCAGAGGATGGGCTGTGGGGTCGGAAGGAGGAAGGTGAAGAGGAGGAAGAAGAAACTGTTCAAAGAATTTTACAACTGACAAAAATAGACGACTGATGCATAGTTGCTCTTATAGTTTCCACTAAAAATGATAGAAGGCGAAGGACTTCACTCATGTTCCTACATTTCGCCCATAGCTCGCCCGTAGCACCGCACGGGCATTCTACTAGTATATATATATATATATATATAGAGACACACACACACACATCTGGGCTATTCTGTTACGCGTAACAGAATATTATTTTGTTACCCTACTTGAACTGATGAATTCAAGCGGTTGAACTGATGAAATTCGAGTAGTTGAACTCATGCTTTCTGTTGCTCTTAAAAATCGTCTTCTTTAATTCAATTTTTTTTGAAATTTTTTGTCGAAATGGGGCGTGTAATATATCGTTGGAAAGCTCTTGACATCCACATTTCAATTTTATAATTTGTTTTTACAAAAAAATTATGAGTTAAGAGCAGTTTTGGAAAAACTATTTTTTTCAAAACCAAAAACGCGAATCGTATTTTGGACTTAATATTCAAACGGTTTGTCGGAATTGAGCAAATGAGATGGCGTTGGAAAGCTTGTGAAAATCCGCATCTTCCATATATCTACTATTTTTTCAAATTCTATATGATTTAAAAGTAATTTGAAAAACAGTGAAATTCTGGGTAAAATGTTTTTTCACTGTTTTTTGCGAACGGTTTGTCGGATTGACGCAAATGATACGGCGTTGGAAATATATGGAAAATGCTTAACTTTTGTGTATAGAAAGTTTTTTCTAATTCCTTATGGTTTAAATACAAATTCAAATACGGTAAAAATTGGTTTTGAACACGGTTTTTTTAAGTTTGTCGAAATGGGGCAAATAACATACCATTGGATAGCTATCAAAAATGCGAAACTTAGTCATGTTGGACGTTTTCTCTACTTCGCAACCGTTTAAGAGTAATCTTGAATACGGCATGACGGATCCTGCTGTTTTCTGGTCTGAAAAACAGAGTAGTCGTACTGATATATGTGTATGTTTGTACTGATCTATTTTTTGTAGAGTAATTTTAAATGGTTCCGAAAAAATGTACTTGTACTGATGCTTGCATGGGTTTGTACTAAGCATGTTTTCACTAACTAGACTTTGCTCTGTTTTTTAGATAATATTTTTCTCGTAAATTTTCAATGGTTTACTTTATCCTAGCCCTGAACTTGGATGGTTTATATTATTGAACTGAATGTTATTGTATCGTCGGCCCTGTACTTGCATGGTTTATATCATCGAACTGAATGATATTTTTTTCAAAAAGAAAATGTTTTTTATTATTTTTTTGGAACTAAACATTTTTTACAACGATGTTCTGGACTTCTCTTATTTTATGACTTGTACTTTTACCATTTGAATTGCATGGGGTTTTCTTTTGCTTGAACTTTTACAATTTGAATTTCTGTCATTTCTTTTATTCCGAATGGACCACCGTTTTTAACTTGTACTGATCAATATTTTTAATTAAAATATTGAACTTATAGAAGTCAACCTTTTTTGTTTTTTTTTAAATTTGGTTTCCCGTTCGAACTAATGATGTTGCTAGCTCCGAACTTGAATAGCTTATCTAGTTGAGGTAATTGGATTTAAACAAAATAAAATGCTATGTTTGTTTTACGAACTTTTTTGCAACAAAGTTTTGGACATGTCACTATTTGCAACTTGAACTTTTTGTTGATGAACTTTATATTGTTTGAAGTTTTCATAATGTTCTCTTTCTTCTGGACCTCTTCTTTTCGTGATTCCGAACTTTTCACTTTTTTATCTTTGAACTTTCTAGATTCTTTGTACCTCAAACCTCGTCAATTCTTCTCTGAATGCGTGACATTCCTTTCTTTTCTAAATTTCCAAAAAAATAAAAATGGTTTTCTGTAACTGTAGAACTTTTTATTTGTGAACTTATGTTTTTTCTACCATGTACTTGCCTACATTTTTAAACAAAACATGATACCATCAGGTTACAAAAATACAAAGAAATTCACAAAGAGTACATCTCTCAGGAAACTAGCCTTGAACATATCAATGTATAGAGAGTACATCTCTCAGGAAACTGTGTGAACCTCGCTGCTTTAACAATATGAACTTATAAACAGACACTACAATCCTTTTTCTATCTTATGTTACCAAAATAAAAAAAATTACAAAGACAATGTGAATCTCATGGCTTTAACAATTTGAACTTCAGAACAAACACTATAATCATACAATATGAACACTTCTCTTTTTTATATACCAAATTCACAAACTTTCACCGTGGCAGTGTGTGAACCTCACGGCTTTTACTAATTTGAACTTTAAAACAAACACCATAATCTTACAATATGAACTCTCACATAGCTCAAATCACAAATATATAAACACAAAGGCTTTCTTTACTGTTAAAGAACTTTCTTTGGAGGTTTGGACTTTCTAAATTCTGTTTTTTGGAACTCTCCATGTAGCTAGACATGAACCTTTTTTTCATGGGCGACCACTGTGTAGGAGAGCTCATTGGCAACCACACACGCTGAGTTCTTATGCTGCAATATAAAGCAAGTGCCAATTAAATCTCATTGCGAGGGCATTCTACCATTAAATATATCCAGCAAACAAGTAAAGAGTCTTGAAACCCAAGATAATACAAATAATGTGTACAATAAGACAACAGACAACACAAGCTAGTGAAGGTTTACTGGCTTTTACTATTAAGGTTCAAGCAGGGGGTGTTGAGAGGCTGTGTGGGACTAATATTGCAGTGTCAGAATCAGTTCAGTAGCTGCTCACCACGGACAGCTACTCAACTGCTTCATGCTACTATCCGGCTGCTCACACATACACTTGTCGCCTACTCGTTGTCGTTGGATGTACCCTGCACACACACAACAACAACCAATTAGCATGCACAAGTTCATGTCAAAAGAACAACAAGTTCATGTGCAGTAACGTCACAAGTTCACAACAAAACCTAAAAAGTTATGTACTTTAAAATACTTCATTTATACAAAATGAATTGCTAAAAAGTTGTATATTGAACATTTTTATAGAAATTCATCACATACACGAAAATTTGTATTAGTGCCATCGCTGATTTGTTGACCAAGGAAAAAAAACTTGTACTTACCCGAAGGTGTCTGCCATGTGAATTTGCCAAGGTATTTCTTGGGTAAACCTTTTTTACCTAGGTGTTCCTACTTCATATGAACTTCCCAGCATTTTTTGTGCAAGGAACTTGTTATCCCGGACAAACCAAACTTTTTCAATGAACAGGCAAATCAATTTCTTACAAAGCTTCCTAGCCCATTAGCTTCAACCTTTACAAGACAAACTTCTTTCTAGGGGCAGAACAGAAGATGAACTTCTAACCTGCAGTTTTTCGCACTGAATTCCAATCACATGTTGAACTTTCTAACCTGCAGTTGCAAGGAAGCCATCCCAAGTCAGGCTAGACAAAGACGTCCGGTTGGCTCTTGCCGTATATGGAGAATTTGTAGAATTTGGTAAAACAATTGAAGTAGCTTGGTCTGGTTATTATCACTATCACCATAACTAGATACATGTACTACTTTTTGACTATAACAAGAAAAGAAAGCACTACCTAGTGTTCAAAATATAGAAAGGGTGATATTTCTTAAATACAAAATTCAAAAAAGAATGGTGCTCTCTATCAGATTGTTGATGCATGAAAATCGCATGAACTTCATATACTGCAATATAGTTGCATCAAGTGCACACACACATTGGCGCGCGTCTTGCTACACCTAAAGCTTGCGATGAACTGTTTAAAGTTTGAAAACTGAACCTTTTGTTCTCAAGTACTGACACTACAAAATATAAATATATATCCATTGTTTCTAACACAAAAGAGTGACCACGAATACCAGCACTACAAAAATGCACTCTACAGGTATAGACTACAACATACTTCACATTACCAGATTGCAATTCTTCTTTGTAGATGATATATTTTTCCGACGAACTGATGAACTGAACAAGATTCACATGAGACATATGATTTTTGGGGATTTCCTCAAGATTATGCGCAATAAAGCATCCGGATCGAAAAGAACAGACAAGCTGAACTGAAAACCAAAATAAATGGCCTCTGGGTTCCTCATATAGCAACTAAAACTTCAGTACAAATACACCATTTATTGCTGCACTACTACTTAAACAAGGTAAATCAATAAAAAAACTGAACTAACAAACATCAACTTAATATCTTTGTGGATGCCCATGGCGGCAGTGTGCAACCGTCGAGCCGAGTGCTAGATGCAAATGCCCTTAGTGGTGGCCGCTATCGCCGCAAGAATGTTGAGCGTATTGCCAGCTAGCATCAACGAAAACCGAGACAAAATTGAGTCTTGCACAAGATCAAACTAATATAAACGCTTGATGCATCCATCAGCAGTCATGCATAACCAAGCAATGTGCAAAGCAAAGGGGCTGGTGTGCAAAACCCAGAATTTTTTCACAAAACCACACTTGAACTCGCTCTACGACAATCTTCGAACTTATGCATGCAGATAAATACTTTAGAACAAAAACAAAATCCCTAACCTTGTCTCTGTGTTGTGCTCGACATCAACACACTATTCCTGTCCATACTGCAGCAGCGCCAGCTCCACGAAAAAAAAGACAGTGCTCTCCATTTAGACAAATACATCCAAGAGAAGACACAAGAAACTTCAGCACATAGACTCACTGCTTTGGCAAAATGGAAGATACGTACTACATCTGAAGAATTTGTTAAAAATCTGGTGTTCCTTTTACCTCCTTGCCGTTCTTCTTATCTCAGTAGGATGCGGCCTTGGCGAATCACACGAGGAAGACGTAAGGTGTGGGCACTGTCAGGTTCCACTCAAGCATGTTCAGGATTGCCTTCTCCATCCTCAGAATCTGCTCCCTAGTATATGTGTTGTCGGAGAACAATATGAAGTCGTTCACCTGCAGGTTGGCGCACAAAACAGCCACCAATCAGAACGCGGACTCAATGAACGAACGAACAGCAGAATGGATGGATGTTCCATCATTCAACCTACGTACCTCTGGAGCCCAAATCTCTTCGTACTTGCACGCAATCAGCAGGGCACAGACGCTCACCAGCTGCAGCTCCTGCTGGATATTTAGATAGAAAATCACCTCCACGTCTAGTAGCTGGACTGATGTTTCCTTCCTTTTTTTACTTCCATGGTGATGCACCAGTTCATACAATGAGTGGAATCGGTACAAAATGATAAAATAACTGAACTGATATTTCTGGTCTCCAAAAATAATAACTAAGTCTGTACCAAATAAATGAATATAATTTCTTATTTGTATGTGTATCTGTTCATTGACAATATTGAACTGAACGGAACTAAAAATAATAATTGAACTGAACTAAAATTAGAAACTAAACTGATTGTGCCACTGAAATTGTTTTCGTCTTTGTTTGTGGTCTCTAAACCTCCAATTTTTTGTACGTTGAGCTACCCTTTTTTTCCTACCTTCTTTTCTTAGAACTGTTGTCTCTTTGGGAAGAACTGCTAGCCTTTTTTTAGGTGAACCTCTGTACAGGTCTCTCGTTTCATGTGTAGTGGGGCACTAGGGCTCCAGCGTCATGAGCAGAAGAGCATCGCCATCAAAACCTGACAAAACTTCATATGGAGTTAGCAGTGGAGCATTTATTGAGAAGATCAATGGAGTTGGCCGGAGCATCAATACCAACCTGGACGTACAGCACCAGGGCATCCATCCTCCTGTGTACCGCTGGAACCACGGCAAGGCAGTTAGCTCAACAAGATGCGGCACCGTATGGCTCGGGCTGCAACCTGATGGGGGAGGCAGGGGTAGTGCACAGAGGCACTTGGTGGCGTGCATACGGGGGGCTGAGGCGCAGGGCAGCCGGCCTGGTCGTTGCGGATGTGACCGGCTTGCGGCGACAGTATTGGACTGACGCAGTGGCATGGACCCCCCACCAGAACGAGGCAGAGTGATGGCGCGTATCGTCGCCGGATGAGGTAGTGCAGGGGTCGGCAGCGCCGGGACTTGGAGTCCCCCGAGCCAGGTGGTGTCGAGGTCCGGGCGCCGTTGCTGGGGGCGTCATGGGGATGTGGCGACCGGATCTTGTGGTTGGCCGCTCCGGCGGGGAAGAAGCCGAGACGCGACGAGGAGGCCGACGGCGGGGAAGAAGCCGGGGATAGAGGAGGAGGCCGGCGACGGGGAAGAAGCCGGGGCGAGAGGAGGAGGCCGGCAGCGGGGAAGAAGCTGGGTCGCGAGGAGGAGGCCGGCGGCCGGGAAGAAGCCGGGGCGCGAGGAGGAGGCCGGAGGCAGGAAAGAAGTTGGGCCGCAGGGAGGTGGCAGGGAAAGAACCAGGGGCATGGTGAGGTGGCTGGCGGCGGGTCAAGAAGCCGGGGCGCCGGGAGGTCAGGTGGCCGGCGGCGGGGTGCCGGATGTGGGGCGTCGACGGCAAGACGGGGAAGATGGGGTGGGTTTTCTTTTTTCCTATTTTGTGCCGTTCGGGGTGGGCTTCTTTTCTTTTTTAGTTTCTAGGCTATCGGTTCGGTAACAGAATATTATTCTGTTACCAGTAACAGAATAGCTCTATTATATATATATATATATATATATATATATATATATATATATTGTATTTCTTGCCTCCAAACATGTTGTGATGGTCCTGATAGATAGAAGTTTCAACAACTAGCTTTTCTTCATTTGTCGTGGCCGTAACAATATCGACTACTGTATTTAAATTATGCGCGATCATATCATCCTCTCGTCCTAGAATCAAAACCGTTCTTGGTTTTGTATCATCTTTTTCAGTAATATTTCCATCTATAGACTGAACGGTGACCACCGAAATTTCAATAGCTTCAACCATGTTCTTTTTTGCATCTTTCGCTTATTTTATCCTTTTTCGATGGTCTCTCCTCCAAGTAATGAAATGCTCCTCACCCATGGGTACGAGGCTGCACAACTTACCCTTCTTAATAGTATATGAGTGTGTGGAAAAATCATACACAACATCATGCTTTGCTACCATGGCATGCCCAATAATAAGTGATATGAAACCATCGACGCCGGAATCACGGCACACAAAACCTCACAAAAATAATTACCCAACAAAAACAGTACCTTGGTTTGACGCGATAGTGAGCACTTCGCAACCCCAACGGAACAAGTATGGTTGTGCTCATGGTGTCATCAATAGATCTAGCTTCTCCACCATCTCGATGCTTGCAGTGTTGTTCAAACTAATGTGATCGATTCTCATGGCACATGATCTCTCCTGTACCACAACGCGTGTATGAAAAAGCCCATCCCATCGACCTTCATCCTCAAATTGAAATCCATAGCTTAGCTTCCATGATAATCCAGTCATCTACAAAGCAGTGTCGTGAACAACCTTGCTTTGAATACCACCTTATGAAGACCGAATCTCATGGTGAGATCTAATCGGTTGTTGCAGCCCAATTGATAAGAAGCCCATACTTTTATATGTGGCTGCTAACAGCAGAGCTGTCAGTGTAGTGGTTGTTGTGGAAAGGAAGGAGTCGGGCAAGAAATATCCGGTTCAGAGGCCAGTTTACTATGTCAGTGAGGTATTAATTGAATCTAAGCAAAGGTACCCACATTGGCAGAAGCTACTTTATGGAGTGTTCATGGCTAGTCGTAAGTTGAAGCAAATTTTCCTTGCCCATCCCATCATTGTGGTCAGTTCTGCTCCTTTAGGGGATATTATTGAAAACAGATAAGTTACAGGCCGGGTGGCCAAGTGGGCCATTGAGCTTGGACCTCATGGTTTGAAGTATATGCCTCGGACAGCTATCAAGTCTCAAGCACTTGTGGATTTTATCAATGATTGGACAGAATTGCAGACGCCTGAGGAAAAGCCTAATAATACAAATTGGACTATTCATTTTGATGGATCCAGGAAGTTGGAAGGCTCGGGGACTGGAGTTATCTTGACTTCCCCACGAGGTGATAAGTTTTGTTATGTCTTAAGGATGATGTTTTCTTATACTAACAATGCAGCTGAATATGAGGCATTACTTCACGGTCTTCGGATGGCCAAAGAGATGAACATGAGCCGGTTCAGGTGTTTTGGCGATTCAGATTTGGTGGCTCAGCAAGTCTTAGGAACTTGGGATTCCAAGGACTCACTCATGGCGGCTTATCGCCGGGCGGTTGATGGTATTGCTGGTCACTTCAAGGGTTATCAAGTAGAGCATCTTGATCGCGGGAAAAATGAGGCGGCTGATGCTTTAAACTGGTTGGGATCTTAGCATAAGCCGGTACCACCTAATGTCTTTCTTCATATTATGCATAATCCTTCAGTAAAATTGCCAACGTAAGAGGATCTGGCTATCCCTCACCCAGAGGCACAATTGGTGGCGACTCTTCATGCTATTCCTGATTGGACAGTTCCATATTTGGCTTATATGACCCGGGGTGAGTTACCTTAAGATGAAACTTTGGCCAGGTAAATAATCCAACGGTCTAAGTCAATGACCTTTGTCAATGGCGAGTTGCACCGATGCAGTGTCACAGCGGTGTTTCAGCGTTGTATTTCTCCTGAGGAGGGCCGTGAGATTCTAAGACAGATTCTTGAAGGAGATTGTGGCCATCATGCCGGCTCTAAGTCTCTCGTGGCTAAGGCTTTTCGTCATGGCTTTTATTGGCTAACGGCTCATGCTAATGCAGAAGATCTGGTTAGAAAGTGCGATGGCTCTCAAAATTTTTCTAGACGAACTCATGTGTCGGCTCAAGAATTGAGATGATTCCAATCACTTGGCCGTTTGTAGTCTCAGGGCTGGATATGGTGGGACCTTTCAAGAGGTCCAAGGAAAAAAAGACCCACCTCTTGGTGGCGATTGATAAATTTACAAAGTGGGTTGAAACAGAACCGGTTAGCAAGTGTGGTGCGGCAACGTCGGTTCAATTCTTCAAAAAGGTGATTTTCCATTTTGGCTACCCTCATAGCACCATAAATGATAATTGTACCAATCTGTCCAAGGGTGCTATGAAAGAATTCTGTCAACGAGAGCATATTCGTCTTGACGTTTCATCAGTGGCTCACTCCCAGTCCAATGGTCAAGCTGAAAGAGTCAATCAAGAAATCTTGAGAGGCATAAAAAGCCCCGGCTTATGGTCCCTTTGTAGAGGATGCCAGGTTGTTGGGTTGAGGAGTTACCTTCAGTGATTTGGAGTATGAATACTGTTGGGGAACGCAGTATGTCAAAAAATTCCTACGATCACACAAGATCTTTCTAGGGATGCATAGCAACGAGAGGGGAGAGTGTGTCTACATACCCTCGTAGACCGATAGCGGAAGCGTTAAGTAACGCGGTTGATGTAATCGAACATCTTCGCGATCCAACCGATCAAGTACCGAACGCACGACACCTCCGCGATCTGCACAGGTTCAGCTCGGTGATGTCCCTCGAACTATAGATCCAGCTGAGGCCGAGGGAGAGTTTCGTCAGCACGACGGCATGGTGATGGTGATGATGAAGTTACGGACACAGGGCTTCGCCTAAGCACTACGACAATATGACCGAGGTGGAAATCTTTGGAGGGGGCACCGCACACGACTAAGAGGTCAACTTATGTGTCTATAGGGTGCCCTCTCCCCCGTATATAAAGGAGGGGAGGAGGAGGAGGGCCGGCCTCAAGGGGCGCACCCAAAGGGAGGATTCCTACTCCTAGTAGGCGTAAGTTCCCCCCTTTCCTAGTCCATGTAGGAGAAGAAGGAAGGAGAGGAGAGGGAGAAGAAAAGAGGGGGGCGCCGCCCACTCCCTAGTCCAATTCGGACCAGCCCATGGTGGGGCGGCCACCCCTTGAGGCCCTTCTCTCCTTTCCTGTATGGCCCATTAAGGCCCACTACTTCCTCCGGCGAATTCCCGTAACTCTCCGGTACTCCGAAAAATACCCGAATCACTCGGAACCTTTCCGATGTCTGAATATAGCCTTCAAATATATCGATCTTTACGTCTCGACCTTCGAGACTCTTTGTCATGTCCATGATCTCATCCGGGACCCCGAACAACCTTCGGTACATCAAATCACAAAACTCATAATACAAATCGTCATCGAACGTTGAGCAAATGGACCCTACGGGTTCGAGAACTATGTAGACATGACCGAGACACATCTCCGGTCAATAACCAATAGCGGAACCTAGATGCTCATATTGGCTCCTACATATTCTACGAAGATCTTTATCAGTCAAGCCGCATAACAACATACGTTGTTCCCTTTGTCATCGGTATGTTACTTGCCCGAGATTCGATCGTCGGTATCCTCATACCTAGTTCAATATCGTTACCGGCAAGTGTCTTTACTCGTTCCATAATGCATCATCCTGCAACTAACTCATTAGTCACATTGCTTGCAAGGCTTATAGTGATGTGCATTACCGATAGGGCCCAGAGATACCTCTCCGACAATCGGAGTAACAAATGCTAATCTCGATCTACGCCAACTCAACAAACACCATTGGAGACACCTGTAGAGCAACTTTATAGTCACCCAGTTACGTTGTGACGTTTCATAGCACACAAGGTGTTCCTCCGGTATTCCGGAGTTGCATAATCTCATAGTCAGAGGAACATGTATAAGTCATGAAGAAAGAAATAG
Source organism: Triticum urartu (assembly GCF_003073215.2). Lineage (NCBI taxonomy): Eukaryota > Viridiplantae > Streptophyta > Magnoliopsida > Poales > Poaceae > Triticum > Triticum urartu. The sequence continues at coordinate 292,731,815 of NC_053025.1, read as the reverse complement.
CAATAAAACTGAACGATCAATATGCTAAGCTAACGGATGTGTCTTGTCCATCACATCATTCTCCTAATGATGTGATCCCATTCATCAAATGACAACACATGTATATGGTTAGGAAGCTTAACCATCTTTGATTAACGAGCTAGTCAAGTAGAGGCATACCAGGGACACTTTGTTTTGTCTATGTATTCACACATGTATCAAGTTTCCGGTGAATACAATTTTAGCACGAATAATAAACATTTATCATGATATAAGGAAATATAAAATAACAACTTTATTATTGCATCTAGGGCATATTTCCTTCAAATACTACCCCCAAAAGATCCACAGGTTATACGCCTTTCTTCATGGTTTACGGAGCAGAGGCGGTTCTTCCTAGTGACATCTGTTACGAGTCACCCCGAGTGGCGGCTTATGTTGAAGCTGATAATGAAAAAGCACGCCTGGATGATCTTGACCTCCTGGATGAGGAGCGTGACCTTGCGGCGGCTCGTACGGCAATTTACCAACAAGATCTACATCGTTATCACAACCGTTGGGTTAAAGCCCAGACCTTTCAAGAAGGTGACTTTGTGCTCTGGCTCATCCAGGATCAAATAGATATGCACAAATTATCCCCACCTTGGGAAGGGCCTTTTGTGGTCAGCAAAAACCTAAACAACGGGTCATGCTACCTCATTGATATTCGAGACCATAAGGACTCACGCACATCGGAGGAAGAGACCTGCCGGCCTTGGAACATTGCTCATCTTCGGCCTTATTACACTTGAGCCACTAGCTCTTGTGTTGTACATACTTTCATCAATGTATATATTATGATCAGTATAATAAAGCCAGCTTCCCTGATAATTCAAGGCCTATATCATTTCATTTCCGAGTATCTGAGTCTTTATTGTCTGTTCATAAGATCACTTGGGGGCTTCCTGCTCATTGAGCATAGCTGTGACTACCCGTTTGATCCGGGTTACACGCCTTGTTGCAAATTTCCTGGGATTTCCTGCCCAAATTAAAGGTTACCAAAGAGAACTTGCTGTAGTGCGTAGTTCAAACATAGGTATCCTGCCTTGATGGCTCAGTATAGGTTACTTGGGGGCTTCATGTTCAATGAACATAGCTTTACTTACCCTCTTGATCGACTTGTATGCCAGGTGTAAAACACCAAATTCTGAGTCATCCTGCTTGTATGTCCTTGTCACTTTGCCCAGGTAATCCTGGAATGATCCACCATACTCTCAACAATCAATCTTAAAAAGACCCTGAACTTGTCGAGGTTAAAACGGCAGTTGGTCATGTGAGGGTCGGCTTACGGGTTTAAATGAAGGATTAACTTAGTGGCTGTGTGGCCCTTGAAAGCACTTGGAATTTCAGCTTGACGGCCTATGAAAGCCTTAATTTTTCTGATTAGTTATTTTCTCTGAACATTGTTTTGGTTCGTATCCTTGTTCCATATTGACATATGGTTTACAACAATTTAGGCCATGTAGCCTTAATCTTTATGACTCATATTTGAGCATATTTTGGGTTTTGATAACCCGTCCTAGCTTTGGATGTTAAGTCGCCAGTATACTTTGATTACGCAATTGGAATTATGCGCTTATGAGTAATTGGGTTGTCACCCTCACTGGATGTGGCACTGTAACCCGGCAATTTGAGCCAACTCTCCAGGTATGATTTCAAATTATTGGACGAACAGGTGAGGATTTGATAACCCGCCCTGGTTATAGACTTTAAAGTCACCAACACATATTTTCTTGGGCATTATGACCCGCCCTAGTGTGAACCGCGAGGGCATCTGTTGTTTATTATGTGTGCAGCAACATTGTAACATAGCTAATATTATTTGCAAACTTATCAAAGGCACATAGACAATTCATCAGTAGTTTGAAGCCTAAAACATGCACGATGGCATGGCAGATCATGCTTTTCAAACTAAGCCTATTACAAGGCTCTCCAAGGCCCAAATTGATTAAACTGTTTTTCGGAGAAAGGCACTATGTTGTGGTTTAGGGGAGCTCCTACCTGACGCTCTCTGCGGCAGGTTGTCGCTCGCAAGCATAGGGGGTCTACGCCTGGGCTGGCCCGATTGAGAACTGTAGCTCGAAAAAAATGCCCGATTGAGAACTATAGCACAAAAATAAAAGCGTCGAGCGTGTATTGAATTGAGGATCTCGTCCTAGCGTCAATGCCCTACTACTAGTGGAGCTAGCAAGCTTTAATGCTCAAAATACAGCACAAACCTTTAAGAACGAACTACCGAGTGCAAATCCGATTCTTTTTCGAAATTTCAAACGCATTTTTCAAAAGAAAAACTGAATGTTTTGTGAAACGCAACTACTTTTGAATACCGTGAACATATTTTTCTAAAACTGCCACATTTTTGAAAATCATGAATAATGTTTTGATATGGGAACAAGTTTGTTATCCCAGAAGAAAATTTGTAAAGGTAAAAAAAATTATGAAACCGTGAACATTTTTTGAAATGTGAATAAATTTAGAAACCGCACATTTTTCGAATTGTGCACAAATTTTGAAACATGAACAAATTTCAAATTCGTGAACAAAAATTGTGAATATTTTTCGAATTATGAACAAATTTTGAAACCTTAAACATTTTTTGAATTGTGAACAAATTTTGAAACATGAATAAATTTCAAATTCATGAACAAAATTATAAAACGGCGAACATTTTTCAAATGTGCGAACAAATTTTGAAACTACGAACATTTTTTGAATTGTGAACAAATTTGAAACATGAACAAATTTCAAATTCGTGAACAAAATTATAATGTTGTGAACATTTTTCAAATTCTGAACAAATTTTGAAACCACAATTTTTTTCTAGTTGTGAACAAATTTTAAAACATGAGTAAATTTCAAATTTGCAAACAAAAATATTAAATTGTGAACACTTTTGCGAATCAATTTTGAAAAGCGTGAACATTTTTTAATTGTGAATTTTTTGGAACACGAATTTTTTTTCAAATTCATGAACAAAATTATAAAATTATGAACATTTTTGCTAAACCGTGAACATTATGAAAATAGAAACAAATGAAAAAAATAAAAAAGGAAAATGAGAGAAAAAAGAAAATAGAAAAAACAGAATAAATAAAAAACCAATTCAAGGAACCTTCTAGAAGTTTACCAAAACCAGGGAAAACCAGCTCCCAAAACTGGGAGCGTTGGAACAGTTAAACGGGCCGGCCCGTTGCGTCGCCGCTTGGTCGCTCGCTTGTGTGATGCGCCGGCAGTTTCGCGCAGCGGGTGTCAAATATGATTTTTGCGTGATTTAAGAGCTGCCCCTTGAGTCAGTTGTTCTGGGCTTGGCGTATTGAGTAGTCCGGGTCATTTTGCACTGGTTCTTCTTCTTCATCATCCATTGGCTAGAAATCAAAAGTGGCCCAGTTGATCCCAGTCAAAGCTTTAAATTCAGCTTCATCATCTTTAAGGGTCGATGGATCAATATCGGAAGCGAAGGTGTGCTTACGTGTTGGTGGGATGAGATCCACAACATCATGAACCGGCGCTGCTACCCTTGAGTTTTCTTTGGTGTAAGCCGCCTGATATTTTGACAAGTCAGTCTCCTCAGCTAGCTTGCTTGCCAAAGGGAGCATTTCCCTTACACACTTGTGAAATCTACTACTTCCAAGGGTGACCCGTCCTCTTTTAAACTTGGGCAGCCGGTGGCCAACTCTTTTGGGTCCAGTTCTGCTTGCCATGCCTTTGCCCGACTCAGCGCGGTGATGGCACCGGATCTGGAGGCAGATCGCTTTAGCTCTTCAACTCTTTGAGGCAGCACAGATAACTTTTCCAGCACTTCTTTGATGAGTGAAGGTGGCTGCTTTATATGTGAGATGGCAGATATAGCCCGCTGAGCGCCGGTGTATAACTGCTCCACAAGAGTGTATGCAGCTTTAAGCTTCATGCGATGTCTTGACCCAGGTTGGAACTTCTGGAGCTTGCATCAACAAAGATATTGATAAAAACCGGCCGATGGTTGTTATGCATTGACGGTGAAAGATTAAAGTACAAGATTACTTACCAAAGAGGGCAGTTGTCATGCTATTAATCTAATGCTTTAAGCCAGATAACTCTTCAGTCACCGGCTTAAGCGCAACCTTGGCATCTTTAGCTCTTTTCAACAAAGCCGCCTTCTTAGTCTCCCAACCGGTTCTCTCAGTGCTGAAATCCCTTTTCACCTTTTCAGTCTCTTCTAAGGCAGTTGTCAGCTCTGACTTGGCCTTTCAAGTCTTTGATTGTTGGGACTTGATGTTTTGCCACAGATCGGTGACTTGAGACTCTTTCATGTTCAATTCAGCCTGCAATATACAAAGACATGTAGGATTATAATCATCTTATTCGAAGTCCCAAGCATAATACAAGTATTTTACTAGGCACTAGGGGGCTAATGTACATTGCTATTTTTCAAGACAAATCTTTAATGACCCGGCTAGTTTCTTCAAACTGAAGCCGGCTCATGGGGGCTACATATTGGGATCTGTTCACAAACATGATGATAAGTCCCGGCTTAACTATCGAGATTAAACCGGCCCTTGGGGGCTACTCATTTTTACTTAATGGAGATAAGCTAATATGGAGAAGATACAAGGTGAAACATATAATGTCAAAGCCTACAATATGTTCAATTCTTTCACATCCAGTAGACTTGGCGGCTGATATATAATTATATGAGATAAATTTATTAGTGCTTACCTCAGAGAGCTCCTTCATCAAGTTAACTATGCTAGCTTCAAAATCACGACTGGTATGAAGGCGGTTCAAATAGCCCGCATGAATCTCATGGGCGTTAAACTGGGCATAGCTTTCCAAGTCCAGCTTCCACTTGCCTTTGTCAGCAGTTGAGAATTCTTCTTTGGTGCTATGTTTAGATAAGACGATGGGATTGCCTGGTTCAGTATAAGTTGTCCCAGTAACTATTACGTCATCAGCTTCTTCAGCAGGCTGAGCAGGACTTGGCAGCTTAGCATGGGCTGGGTAAACATCCATGGAGTCCGTTGTGACATTGTGCTCTTTTGGCGGTGGATCATCAGCAGCAGCGTTAGGAACCTGATGAGAAGTTTCTAACATGATTTGCTTCTCCGGGTCAGCAGCCTTGGGATCCTCAGCTGGTTTATTTACTCTCAGCTTCTTGCTGGGCTTGGCTATACCACTGGAAATATAACACATGAAGGAGTTAATATAACAAATGTATAAGTATGGAAACAAAGAAGTTTAATTTTCTCACCCAGGAGCGACTTTGAAAAGAGGAATCTGAGTGCCAATTGAGTCACCGGAAGAAGAGTGAGGAGTTCCCTGATAATTTGAGTCGGACGGGTTAAGTGGTTGGAGAATGAGACATGCTTTTGGATAAATAGAGATTGAGTTTTGAGACACCTCTTTCCGGCGTTTGCGAGGAGCTGGTGTATTGGGTAAACCGGAGGAAAGTTCTCCACCTCCACTATTCCAGGTTGTGCGGCGAACTTCATGCTACTATTTCTTCAAAATAAAGTTGGGATCCAAGTAAGCTAGAGGGTGAGAAAACTGTACTTTCCGGCTTGCTTGACAAACTTTCTGTCTTGGCAGAGGTTCTGAGTCAGAGGAAATGATAGTTACCTCTTCAACATTCGCCTGACTTCCTTCCGTGTCATCCTGAGATTTTTCAGCGTCAATAAGATGTATAAAGAAAGAGCCAAGGGAGTCAAGTTCTACCTCCGACTCGTCATCATTCAAAGTGTGTAGCTCTGACGTGTTCGTTTTCTTCTTGGCAGGATTTTTGGAAGCCTTGGTCTTGATTCTGACCTTTTTGGCCGGCTTATCTTGGAGTTTCTTGTTCCCAAAGGGGGAATCAACCTACAAAAATCAAGTAATGATGAGGAGATAGAGTGAGAGACAATGAGTTAGTAAAAATGGCTCGAAAATACTTACAACTGGAGGCTTGTTAAGGGTGCAAAAGGGATTCAACCCAACTTTGCTGCAAGTCTCTAAACTTTTGTTGAGCAGAGTCTTCATCATATCATTGATATGTTAATCTTACAAATGGATTGGAGAGTAACACAGCGGACCTTTGACATCGCCAATGTACTCACACATTAAGCCGGATCGGCGGCTTAAGGGCAAGATTCTCCATGCAACCCAACATCGAACAAGATCGACTCCGGTCAGACCATTGGCTGTTAGGGCTCTAATATTTGAAAAATGGGCACATATTTGGCCCGTTCTTCTATGCTGATCCGTTCTGGGAGAGGGTGTCTGTTGCTAAGTGCTACCTCTTGAGCACTGCGTTGGTTTTCCCTTGAAGAGGAAATGGTGATGCAGCAAAGCAGCTTAAGTATTTCCCTCAGTTTTGAGAACCAAGGTATCAATCCAGTAGGAGGCTACGCGCGAGTCCCTCACACCTGCACAAAACAAATAAATCCTCGCAACCAACGCGATAAGGGGTTGTCAATCCCTACACGTCCACTTACGAGAGTGAGATCTCATAGATATGATAAGATAATATGTTTGGTATTTTTATGATAAAGATGCAAAGTAAAATAAAAGCAAAGTAAGAATAACTAAGTGTTGGAAGATTAATATGATGAAAATAGACCCGGGGGCCATAGGTTTCATTAGTGGCTTCTCTCAAGAGCATAGGTATTTTACGCTGGGTGAACAAATTACTGTTAAGCAATTGACAGAATTGAGCATAGTTATGAGAATATCTAGGTATGATCATGTATATAGGCATCATGTCCGAGACAAGTAGACCAACTCCTGCCTGCATCTACTACTATTACTCCACTCATCGACCGCTATCCAGCATGCATCTAGAGTATTAAGTTCATGAAAACAGAGTAACGCCTTAAGCAAGATGACATGATGTAGAGGGATAAATTCATGCAATATGATAAAAACCCCATCTTGTTATCCTCGATGGCAACAATACAATACGTGCCTTGCTGCCCCTACTGTCACTGGGAAAGGAGACCGCAAGATTGAACCCAAAGCTAAGCACTTCTCCCATTGCAAGAAAGATCAATCTAGTAGGCCAAACCAAACTGATAATTCGAAGAGACTTGCACAGATAACCAATCATACATAAAAGAATTCAGAGAGGATTCATATATTGTTCATAGATAGACTTGATCATAAACCCACAATTCATCGATCTCAACAAACACACCGCAAAAAGAAGATTACATCGAATAGATCTCCACAAGAGAGGGGGGACATTGTATTGAGATCCAAAAAGAGAGAAGAAGCCATCTAGCTAATAACTATGGAGCCGTAGGTCTGAGGTAAACTACTCACACTTCATCGGAGGGGCTATGGTGATGATGTAGAAGCCCTTTGTGATGGATACCCCCTCCGGCGGAGCTCCGGAACAGGCCCCAAGATGGGATCTCATGGATGCAGAAAGTTACGGCGGTGGAATTAGGGTTTTGGCTCCGTATCTAATCGTTTGGGTGTACGTAGGTATATATAGGAGGAAGGAGTACGTCGGTGGAGCAATAGGGGCCCACGAGGGTGGAGGGCGCGCCTGGGGGGGGGGTAGGCGCTCCCCCTACCTCGTGGCCTCCTCCTTTGTTTCTTGACATAGGGTCCAAGTCTCCTGGATCATGTTCGGTGAGAAAATCACGTTTCCAAAGGTTTCATTCCGTTTGGACTCCTTTTGATATTCCTTTTCTTCGAAACCCTAAAATAGGCAAAAAAACAGCAATTCTGGGCTGGGCCTCCGGTTAATAGGTTAGTCCCAAAAATAGTATAAAAGTGGATAATAAAGCCCAATAATGTCCAAAACAGTAGATAATATAGCATGGAGGAATCAAAAGTTATAGATACGTTGGAGACGTATGAAGCATCCCCAAGCTTAATTCCTGCTCGTCCTCGAGTAGGTAAATGATAAAACAGAATTTTTGATGCGGAGTGCGACTTGGCATAATTTTAATGTAATTCTTCTTAATTGTGGTATGAATATTCAGATCCGAAAGATTCAAGATAAATGTTCATATTGACATAAAAATAAAAATACTTCAAGCATACTAACTAAGCAATTATGTCCTCTCAAAATAACATGGCCAAAGAAAGTTCATCCCTACAAAATCATATAGTTTAGTCATGCTCCATTTTCGTCACACAAGAATGCTCTCATCATGCACAACCCCGATGACAAGCCAAGCAATTGTTTCATACTTTAGTAATCTCAAACCTATAAACTTTCACGCAATATATGAGCGCGAGCCATGGATATAGCACTATGGGTGGAATAGAATATGATGATGGGGGTTATGTGGAGAAGACAAAAAAGGAGAAAGTGTCACATCAGCGAGGCTAATCAATGGGCTATGGATATGCCCATCGATTGATGTTAATGCAAGGAGTATGGATTGCCATGCAACGGATGCACTAGAGCTATAAATGTATGAAAGCTGAACAAAAGAAACTAAGTGGGTGTGCATCCAACTTGCTTGCTCACGAAGACCTAGGGCACTTGAGGAGGCCCATTGTTGGAATATACAAGCCAAGTTCTGTAATGAAAATTTCCCACTAGTATATGAAAGTGACAAAACAAAAGACTCTCTATCATGAAGATTATGGTGCTACTTTGAAGCACAAGTGTGGCAAAGGATAGTAGCATTGTCCCCTTTTTTGGCCCTTTTTTTATTTGGCCTTTGTCTTTTTTGGGGGACAATGCTCTATGAATGATGGTCATCACACTTCTATTTATTTACAACTCAAGAATTACAACTCGATACTTAGAACAAGATATGAGTCTATATGAATGCCTCCGGCGGTGTACAAGGATATGCAATGAACCAAGAGTGACATGTATGAAAGAATTATGAACGATGGCTTTGCCACAAATACTATGTCAACTACATGATCATGCTAAGCAATATAACAATGATGAATGTGTCATGATAAACGGAATGGTGGAAAGTTGCATGGCAATATATCTCGGAATGGCTATGGAAATGCCATAATAGGTAGGTATGGTGGCTGTTTTGAGGAAGATATAAGGAGGTTTATGTGTGAAAGAGTGTATCATATCACAGGGTTTGGATGCACCGACGAAGTTTGCACCAACTCTCAATGTGAGAAAGGGCAATGCACGGTACCAAAGAGGCTAGCAATGATGGAAGGGTGAGAGTGCGTATAATCCATGGACTCAACATTAGTCATAAAGAACTCACATACTTATTGCAAAAATCTACAAGTCATCAAAAACCAAGCACTACGCGCATGCTCATAGGGGGATAGATTGGTAGGAAAAGACCATCGCTCGTCCCCGACCGCCACTCATAAGGAAGACAATCAAATAACACCTCATGTTTCAAATTTGTTACATAACGTTTACCATACGTGCATGCTACGGGACTTGCAAACTTCAACACAAGCATTTATCAAATTCACAACCACTTAACTAGCACGACTTTGATATTATTACCTCCGTATCTCAAAACAATCATCAAGCATCAAACTTCTCTTAGTATTCAAAACACTCATAAGAAAAAAAAATCTAATCTTGAATACCTAGCATATTAGGATTATTTAAGAAAATTACCATGCTATTTAAGACTCTCAAAATAATCTAAGTGAAGCATTAGAGATCAATAGTTTCTATAAAACAAATCCACCACCGTGCTCTAAAAGATATAAGTGAAGTACTAGAGCAAAACTATATAACTCAAATGATATAAGCGAAGCACATAGAGTATTCTAACAAATTCCAAATCATGCATAGCTCTCTCAAAAGGTGTGTACATCAAGGATGATTGTGGTAAGCTAAAAAGCAAAGACTCAAATCATACAATACGCTCTAAGAAAAACACATATCATGTGGTGAATAAAAATATAGCTCCAAGTAAAGTTACCGACAGAAGTAGACGAAAAGAGGGGATGCCTTCCGGGGCATCCCCAAGCTTTGGCTTTTAGGTGTCCTTAGATTATCTTGGGGGTGCCATGGGAATCCCCAAGCTTAGGCTCTTGCCACTCCTTGTTCCATAATCCATCAAATCTTTACCCAAAACTTGAAAACTTCAGAACACAAAACTTAAAGTAGAAAACCTCGTGAGCTTCGTTAGCGAAAGAAAACAAAAGACCACTTCAAGGTACTGTAATAAACCCATTATTTATTTATATTGGTGTTAAACCTACTGTATTACAACTTCTCTATGGTTTATAAACTATTTTACTAGCCATAGATTCATCAAAATAAGCAAACAACACACGAAAAGCATAATCTGTCAAAAACAGAACAGTCTGTAGTAATCTGTAGCTAGCGCAAGATCTGGAACCCCAAAAATTCTAAAATAAATTGATGGACGTGAGGAATTTATATATTAATCATCTGAAAAACTAATTATCTAAATATCACTTTCCAAATAAACATGGCAGCAGTTCTCGCGAGCGCTAAAGTTTCTGTTTTTTACAGCAAGATATCAAGACTTTCCCCAAGTCTTCCCAACGGTTCTACTTGGCACAAACACTAATTAAACACAAAAAACACAACCTAAATAGAGGCTAGATAAATTATTTATTACTAAACAGGAGCAAAAAGCAAGGAATAAAAATAAAGTTGGGTTTCCTCCCAACAAGCGCTATCGTTTAACGCGCCTAGCTAGACATAAAAAGCAAGGATAGATCTAGGTATTGCCATCTTTCGTAGGCAATCCATAAGTGGCTCTCATAATAGATTCATAAGGTAATTTAATTTTCTTTCTAGGAAAGTGTTCCATGCCTTTCCTTAACGGAAATTGGAATCTAATATTTCCTTCCTTCATATCAATAATTGCACCAATCGTTCTAAGGAAAGGTCTAACAAGAATAATAGGACATGAAGGATTGCAATCTATGTCAAGAACAATAAAATCTATAGGTACATAATTCCTATTTGCAACAATAAGAACATCATTAATTCTTCCCATAGGTTTCTTAATAATGGAATCCGCAAGGTGCAAGTTTAGCGAGCAATCATCAAAATCATGGAAACCTAACAAATCACACAAAGTCTTTGGAATCATGGAAACACTAGCACCCAAATCACACAAAGCATAAAACTCATAATCTTTAATCTTAATTTTAATAGTTGGTTCCCACTCATCATAAAGTTTTCTAGGGATAGAAACTTCCGACTCAAGTTTTTCTTTATAAGATTGCATCAAGGCATCAACGATATGTTTAGTGAACGCTTTATTTTGACTATAAGCGTGAGGAGAATTTAGCACGGATTGCAACAAGGAAATACAATCAATCAAAGAGCAATTTTCATAAGTAAATTCCTTAAAATCCAAAATAGTGGGTTTAGCAACATCTAGGGTTTTAATTTCTTCGATCTCACTTTCATCAATTTTAGCATCAAGATCTAAAAACTCTGAATTCTTGGAACGCCTTCTAGGTAAAGGTGGATCATATTCAGTCCCATCATTATTAAGATTCATATTGCAAAACAAAATTTAATAGGGGACACATCAATAACTTTTAGATCGTCATCTTTATTTTCATAGAAATCTGGTTTAGCGGCCATCCTATTAACTAAGGTGGTTTGCTTATCCGAAATTTCAGCGGTCAATTTCTCAAGATGAGCAATTTGGGCTCTTAAACCATCAAATTCTTTAGACATATCATCGAGCTCTTTATTCATAAAACTCACAAAACTTTTTTGTTCCTTAAGCTCGTTTCTAAAGAAATTATTATGCTCGAATTGCAAGACCATAAAACTCCTAACGTTATTTTTGATTTCTTCTAACCTTTCAAGGTGAAGATCACCAAATCAGGGAAGAGCCATCGAGATAAAGCAAGCAATCCAACACACAAGCAAACAAAAAGCAAGTGGGCAAAAAGAGACAAATAGAGAAAGAGAGGGAGGATAGATAGAGAGAGGGGGAATAAAACGGCAAGGGTGAAGTGGGGGAGAGGAAAACGAGAGGCAAATGGCAAATAATGTAATGCGGGAGATAAGGATTGTGATGGGTACTTGGTATATTGACTTTTGCATAGACTCCCCAGCAACGATGCCAGAAATCCTTCTTGCTACCTGTTGAGCACTGTGTTGGTTTTCCCTTAAAGAGGAAAGGGTGATGCAGCAAAGTAGCGTAAGTATTTCCCTCAGTTTTGATAACCAAGGTATCAATCGAGTAGGAGGCTACGCGTGAGTCCCTCGCACCTACACAAAACAAATAAATTCTCGCAACCAACACGATAAGGGGTTGTCAATCCCTACACGGCCACTTACGAGAGTGAGATCTGATAGATATGATAAGATAATATTTTTGGTATTTTTATGATAAAGATGCAAAGTAAAATAAAAGCAAAGTAAGAATAACTAAGTATTGGAAGATTAATATGATGAAGAAAGACCCGGGGGGCATAGGTTTCACTAGTGGCTTCTCTCAAGAGCATAGGTATTTTACGGTCGGTGAACAGATTATTGTTGAGAAATTGACAGAATTGAGCATAGTTATGAGAATATCTAGGTATGATCATGTCTATAGGCATCATGTCCGAGACAAGTAGACCGACTCCTGCCTGCATCTACTACTATTACTCCACTCATCGACCGCTATCCAGCATGCATCTAGAGTATTAAGTTCATGAAAACAGAGTAACACCTTAAGCAAGATGGCATGATGTAGAGGGATAAATTCAGGCAATATGATACAAACCCCATCTTGTTATCCTCGATGGCGACAATCCAATACGTGCCTTGCTGCCCCTACTGTCACTGGGAAAGGACACGGTAAGATTGAACCCAAAGCTAAGCACTTCTACTATTGCAAGAAATATCAATCTAGTAGGCCAAATCAAACTGATAATTTGAAGAGACTTGCAAAGATAACCAATCATACATAAAAGAATTTAGAGAAGATTCAAATATTGTTCATAGATAGACTTGATCATAAACCCACAATTCATCGGTCTCAACAATAACACCGCAAAAAGAAGATTACATCGAATAGATCTCCATAAGAGAGGGGGAGAACATTGTATTGAGATCCAAAAAGAGAGAAGAAGCCATTTAGCTAATAACTATGGAGCTGTAGGTCTGAGGTAAACTACTCACACTTCATCGGAGGGGCTATGGTGATGATGTAGAAGCCCTCCGTGATGGATACCCCCTCCGGCGGAGCTCTGGAACAGGCCCCAAGATGGGATCTCGTGGATACAGAAAGTTACGGCGGTGGAATTAGGGTTTTGGATCCGTATATGATCGTTTGGGGGTACTTAGGTATATATACGTGGAAGGAGTACGTCGGTGGAGCAACAGGGGGCCCACGATGGTGGAGGGCGCGCTTGGGGGGTAGGCGTGCCCCCTACCTCATGGCCTCCTCCTTTGTTTCTTGACGTAGGGTCCAAGTCTCCTGGATCATCTTCGGTGTGAAAATCACGTTCCAGAAGGTTTCATTCCATTTGGACTCCGTTTGATATTCCTTTTCTTCGAAACCCTAAAATAGTCAAAAACAGCAATTCTAGGCTAGGCCTCCGGTTAATAGGTTAGTCCCAAAAATAATATAGAAGTGGATAATAAAGCCCAATAATGTCCGAAATAGTATATAATATAGCATGGAGCAATCAAAAATTATAGATACATTGGAGACGTATCACTAAGCCGGCTTTCACGGTAACCCGACAGAGGATTTTCACCCTCTCAGATGTGTCTTTGCAGTAAAACCAAGTTTGGTTCCAGTCCTTAGGATGACGAGGAGATGCGGTGGCAGGAAAAGTGGCTTCTTTCCGCCTCTGAATCGAAATGCCACCTAGTTCTAGGCTGGGCCCGTCTATGAACTCAGTCTGGCGGTTCAAGTAATAGAATTCCCTAAACAATTTTACTGTGGGCTCTTGTTGAAGGTACACTTCGTAGATGTTTGAAACAGAGTTGGGCCCGATATCTTGTGGATGGAGTTGGAAGAAATGCAGCACATCATGAAAGAATTTTGAGCCAGGTGGAGATAACCCCAGAGCATGTGATCAGTAAAAACTACAACTTTGCCTTATTTCGGATCAGGAGTGGTCTCTATTACTGGGACTCTCCAGTGGATAAATTTTTTTGCGGCTAAGATGCCCACTTGAACATGCTCGTTCAGTGTTTGCTCTGTGACCCGGGAAGCGACCCAGTTGCATGAAGTGACAGTTTTGGTCATTTTTGCCTAGAAAAGGAAGTATTGTCGGGTTAAGTTTATAAGGTTAAACTGGCTAATGATCAGAAGAAAGAGTATTGTGCAAGGCCAAGTTGTATGCAGTCAATACGTGAAAAAAAGGTTGGCATGATTAAACCATAAAATGATTCCGGGTTACACAAATTCTGAACATATACTGACGGCTTAAAGCGGGGCTAATGGTGTTTGGCAGGTTACGACCTATCCTATAAGCCGCCCGTGCGGCTGCAGTTCACAAGTATCTGGAGACTTATAAGTGAAATTTTGCTAAGTACTGGACAAACAGGTTCCATAGATAAGTTCTATTATTTTGGATCTACATTAGTTCAAAAGAAAAATAAATCTCAAACTTAAGGTGGCGGCATTGGAAGAACTCATATATTCAGATGGGATCTTGTGCAGAGAATGGTACCCTCTGTGAATGGAAAGGATACTAAAACTACTACCACACAACTTTAGTGTCGTGTTCAGATCCAACTATGCATTCTAAGGGAAAAAATGAAGAACAGGGAAGAACACTGATGAACGGTGGAAACCCTAATGCAGATCTGCTATGAGTAAAGGTGAGTACTTACTGACGCTGATGAACAGTGGAGGTGCGCCGCAGCTTTCTGGTCCGTTCAGTTGATGCAGCGGCCAGAGTTGGTGCTGTTGACGAAGGACGACGGCGGCGGAGCTTAGTTGCAGCAGAGTTGCGAGGAGGAAGAAGAAGATGTGATGATAGGGGTAAAAGTGAAGAGGAGGACCTCGTGTCCCTATTTATAAGGAGGTGACTAGACGGCATGCGCGGGAATCGAGGAGGCCAAAAATGATTATGTGGCTATATGGACGCCTCGATTTTCAGGAGGTCTATTAAGATAAACATCCATTGAGATGTCCTGGGCTTTGTGCGAAGTTAACGCGTAGTGATGTCATGGTGGGTTACCACATTTTGTGATGTGATGTCATGGCGGTTTACAGCTGTAACACCCCGGATGTAACTTTCCCTATTTGTACTCCAACTCTTGCCGTTTCCGGCGTTAAGTTATATTTATTTCTTGGGTTTGGGTCTTTGTCTCCGTGTGTTGTTTTTCGTTTTCATACATCTCATATCATGTCATCATGTGCATTGCATTTGCATACGTGTTCATCTCATGCATTCGAGCATTTTCCCCGTTGTCCGTTTTGCATTCCGGCGCTTCGTTCTCCTCCGGTGGTCATTTCTAGCTTTCTTTCGTGTGTGGGGATTAAACATTTCCGGATTGGACCGAGACTTGCCAAGCGGCCTTGGGTTACTACCGGTAGACCGCCTGCCAAGTTTCGTACCATTTGGACTTCGTTTGATACTCCAACGGTTAACCGAGGGACCGAAAAGGCCTCGTGTGTGTTGCAGCCCAACACCCCTCCAATTTGGCCCAAAAACCCACCAAACTGTGCTCCATCATATAGAGCGTTCGATCACGATCACGTGACCGAAAACCGCACCTCATTTGGACTCTCCTAGCTCCACTTATGCCTATAAATACACCCCCTTCGTTTTCGGATCTCTCTCTCCCCGAAACCCAAGTCTAAAAAAAAACAGATCCCCGCACCGACGGACATGTCCGGAGCCTAGCCGGACACGTCCGCCGCGCCCCCTCAGCCTACCAGACGCTGCCACGTGGGCAGCGCCAACCACCGCCGCCGCCGGCCCGGGAGGCCCGATCCGGGCCCCCGCGAGCCCGTACGCGCTCCGCCGCCCAACGCCGCTCGACCCCGCCGCCTCTCCCAGCTCCGGCGGCCGGAGCTCACGCGCCGCCGCTGCGCACCATCACGGGCCGGAGCCTCCGCCGCTATCAGCCGCCTAGCGCCGCCCCCGCCGCCGCCTCGGGAGCCGCCGCCGCCGCAACGCCGCCCGGCCCCTTCCTCTCCCCGGCCGGCCCCCTCCTCTACTCCGGCGACCGGAGCACCGGCCGGATTCGGTGAAGTCTCCATCACCGGCGAGCTTCAAGTTCATCTCTGGCGAGCCTCGGATTCCGTGCATGAACAGTGATTCCAGATCTAGATCCAAAAATATCTCCTCACGGTTGACTTTTCCCTCTCCCCCTTAATTTTTTGTGCATACTTTGACCAGTGATATCTCCGCATCCGTAGCTCCGATTTGGGCATATAGTATATAAAAATGTTCATCTCGACGAGTACATCATTTCATTCCATTGCATCATTTTCATTTGAGCTCATCTTGATGCCCAAAATTCTGTTAGAAGGAGGTTTCGTGAGTTAATTGTCAGATCTGCTAGTTCATCTTAGACTTTTGTCATTTTTGCCATGATTATTGTGTGCATGCTATGCCTGTGAGTCCTCATGTGTTTTGTTAAGCATTTTGTCTTCTTTCCAGAGGTGCAACCCATGCAGTTTTGTGATGTGTGTGGTGACTTGTGCAAGCTTGCAAAATGAGGCACCCGGTAAATCTGTTTTTAGGGACTTAGTAGTTTTCACTAAGTCTGGGATTATTTAGTTCATGATGCCATATGTTCAGCTTGTTTCCTAGTGATCCGTGCCTCTTTTGAGGATGATCAGTAAAGGAGTTTTGTTAATCATGTTATGCTCTATCCATACATGTCTTTGTTTGCAATTTCGAACCACCCTAGCTTGAGTCAATCAAGCTCTACTTTTGCTTCGTTGTGAATCTGGGCAGATCGTCAACTCGTTTGCGATTTTGCCGATGCCATTGTAGTTGATACGTGCATGCTATGCCATTGTTCTTGACATGTCTAGCTTGTATTTTGTGCCTTCTTAAAGGATGTATGCTTGCCTTGCCATGACTTGCACCATAGTGAATGCATCGAGCTCGTTTACGTGCCTTCGTGAGTTATATTTCAGCATGTCTCAGTTTTCACAAAGTCTGAAAACTGATTATGTTTTTGCTATGTTCGTGTGCTTGTTAGTATATTTTGTGATCCCTTTTGGCCCAGGTCACTTAGGGACTTTTGTTAAGCTTGTTGAGTAGCTCCATGCCATGTTCTTACTTGTCATAATCAGGTCATGTATCATGTTGTTTTGCTGCTCCGAAGAGGGCTTCGTGATCTGAAATTTCAGACAAGTGTTAATTTCACCAAGTCTGGAATCTGTTTTGTATTTGCGTTTTTGCCATGCTTGTTTGAACCTCATATTGGATGAATTGGCTGTAGCTCTGATTTGGGCATATAGTATATCAAAATGTTCGCCTCGACGAGTACATCATTTCATTCCATTGCATCATTTTCATTTGAGCACATCTTGATTCCCAAAATGCTGTTAGAAGGAGGCTTCGTGAGTTAATTATCAAGATCTGCTAGTTCATCTTAGACTTTTGTCATTTTTGCCATGATTATTGTGTGCCTGCTATGCATGTGAGTCCTTCATGTGTTTTGTTAAGCATTTTGTCTTCTTTCCAGAGGTGTAACCCATGCATTTTTGTGATGTGTGTGGTGACTTGTGCAAGCTTGCAAAGTGAGGCACCCGGTAAATCTGTTTTCAGGGACTTAGTAGTTTTCACTAAGTCTGGGATTATTTAGTTCATGATGCCATATGTTCAGCTTGTTTCCTAGTGATCCGTGCCTCTTTTGAGGATGATCAGTAAAGGAGTTTTGTTAATCATGTTATGCTCTATCCATCATGTCTGTTTGAAATTTCGAAGCACCCTAGCTTGAGTCAATCGAGCTCTACTTTTGCTTCTTGTGAATTGGCAGATCGTCAACTCGTTTGCGATTTTGCCGATGCCATTGTAGTTGATCCGTGCATGCTATGCCATTGTTCTTGCCATGTCTAGCTTGTATTTTGTGCCTTCTTAAAGGATGTATGCCATGACTTGCACCTGTAGTGAGTGCATCGAGCTCTTTACATGCCTTCGTGAGTTATATTTCAGCATGTCTCAGTTTTCACAAAGTCTGAAAACTGATTATGTTTTTGCTATGTTCGTGTGCTTGTTAGTATTTGTGATCCCTTTTGGCCCCAGGTCACTTAGGGACTTTTGTTAAGCTTGTTGAGTAGCTCCATGCCATGTTCTTACTTGTCATAATCAGGTCATGTATCATGTTGTTTTGCTGCTCCGAAGAGGGCTTCGTGATCTGAAATTTCAGACAAGTGTTAATTTCACCAAGTCTGGAATCTGTTTTGCATTTGCGTTTTTGCCATGCTTGTTTGAACCTCATATTGGATGAATTGGCCGTAGCTCCGATTTGGGCATATAGTATATCAAAATGTTCGTTCGACGAGTACATCATTTCATTCCATTGCATCATTTTCATTTGAGCACATCTTGATTCCCAAAATGCTGTTAGAAGGAGGCTTCGTGAGTTAATTATCAGATCTGCTAGTTCATCTTAGACTTTTGTCATTTTTGCCATGATTATTGTGTGCCTGCTATGCCTGTGAGTCCTTCATGTGTTTTGTTAAGCATTTTGTCTTCTTTCCAAAGGTGTAACCCATGCATTTTTGTAATGTGTGTGGTGACTTGTGCAAGCTTGCAAAGTGAGGCACCCGGTAAATCTGTTTTCAGGGACTTAGTAGTTTTCACTAAGTCTAGGATTATTTAGTTCATGATGCCATATGTTCAGCTTGTTTCATAGTGATCCGTGCCTTTTTTGAGGATGATCAGTAAAGGAGTTTTGTTAATCATGTTATGCTCTATCCATCCATGTATTTGTTTGAAATTTCGAAGCACCCTAGCTTGAGTCAATCGAGCTCTACTTTTGCTTCGTTGTGAATCTTGGCAGATCGTCAACTCGTTTGCGATTTTGCCGATGCCATTGTAGTTGATCCGTGCATGCTATGCCATTGTTCTTGCCATGTCTAGCTTGTATTTTGTGCCTTCTTAAAGGATGTATGCCATGACTTGCACCGTAGTGAGTGCATTGAGCTCCTTTACGTGCCTTCGTGAGTTATATTTCAGCATGTCTCAGTTTTCACAAAGTCTGAAAACTGATTATGTTTTTGCTATGTTCGTGTGCTTGTTAGTATATTTTCTGATCCCTTTTGGCCCCAGGTCACTTAGGGACTTTTGTTAAGCTTGTTGAGTGGATCCTGCCATGTTCTTACTTGTCATAATGAGGTTATGTATCTGTTGTTTGCTGCTCCGAAGAGGGCTTCGTGATCTGAAATTCAGACAAGTGTTAATTTCACTAAGTCTGGAATCTGTTTTGCATTTGCGTTTTTGCCATGCTTGTTTGAACCTCATATTGGATGAATTGGCCGTAGCTCAGTGCTAGTCTTTTGTTAAGAGTCTTGTGTGCATCCCTGCCATGTATTTTGTTGTCATGTTTGGTGGCTGTAGCATGTTCATTTCATTGCTTTTAGATGCCTACTTGCTGTAAATCGCAGACCGGTGTCATTTTTGAAACGCTTGCCATTTCCAAACCGTAACTCCGATTCCGACGTTCTTTATATCGTTTTCAAGCGATTTAATCTCATATTTTCAGTGGCACCCTTGGAATTCCATGTTGAGGCCAGGTGCATGCATCTCCTGTCATATCTTGCATTTTGCATCCCGCATCGCATCCCGCAAAGCATATCTTCATTTCATCATATTGCTTGGTCTTGCACGTGGTTGATTGTATCCTTGTTGCTTGTTTGTCTTGTTTGGGTAGAGCCGGGAGACGAGTTCGCTACCGAAGAGCCCGTTGAGTTTGCTTGTGAGGATCCAGTCAACTCTGACAACTGTGCAGGCAAGATGATCATACCCTCGAAATCACTACTATCTTCGCTATGCTAGTTTGCTCGCTCTTTTGCTTTGCCACTGCTACGATGCCTACCACTTGCTTGTCAGCCTCCCAATTGCATGATTGAACCTCTAACCTACCATTGTCCTAGCAAACCGTTGATTGGCTATGTTACCGCTTTGCTCAGCCCCTCTTATAGCGTTGCTAGTTGCAGGTGAAGATTGGAGACCGTTCCTTGTTGGAACATTTATTTACTTGTTGGGATATCATTATATTGCCATGTTATCTTAATGCATCTATATACTTGGTAAAGGGTGGAAGGCTCGGCCTCTCGCCTAGTGTTTTGTTCCACTCTTGCCGCCCTAGTTTCCGTCATATCGGTGTTATGTTCCCGGTTTTTGCGTTCCTTACGCGTTGGGTTATAATGGGAACCCCTTGATAGTTCGCCTTGATTAAAGCTTTTCCAGCAATGCCCAACCTTGGTTTTACCATTTGCCACCTAGCCTTTTCCCTTGGGTTTCCGGAGCCCGAGGGTCATCTTATTTAAACCCCCCCGGGCCAGTGCTCCTCTGAGTGTTGGTCCAAACTAGAGTCCTGTGCAGCGCCCCCTCGGGGAAACTCGAGGTTTGGTTTTAGTTGTATGGAGCGCTCATCTGAGTGTGCCCTAGAAAGAGATATGTGCAGCTCCTATCGGGATTTGTCGGCACATTCGGGCGGTGTTGCTGGTCTTGTTTTAACCTGATCGAAGTGTCTTGAATTACCGAGATACCGAGTCTGATCGGAACGTCTTGGGAGGAGGTCTATTCCTTCGTTGACCGTGAGAGCTTGTCATGGGCTAAGTTGGGACTCCCCTGCAGGGATTGAACTTTCGAAAGCCGTGCCCGCGGTTATGGGCAGATGGGAATTTGTTAATGTCCGGTTGTAGATAACTTGAACCTTAATTAATTAAAATGAATCAACTGAGTGTGTTCGTGATGGCCTCTTCTCGGCGGAGTCCGGGAAGTGGACACGGTGTTGGAGTAATGCTTGCGCAGGTTTCTCTAGTTTCTCGCTCGCGCTTTGCCTCCTCTTCTCGCTCTCTTTTGCGGAATAAGTTAGCCACCATATGCTAGTCGCTTGCTGCAGCTCCACATATATTTGCCTTTCTTCCTATAAGCTTAAATAGTCTTGATCGCGAGGGTGCGAGATTGCTGAGTCCCTGTGGCTCACATATACTATAACTCCAGATGCAGGTCCAGGTGATTCCGCTCCAGGTGACGAGTACGAGCTCAAGTGGGAGTTCGACGAGGACTCTCAGCGTTACTACATGTCTTTTCCTGATGATCAGTAGTGGTGCCTAGTTGGGGTTTGATTCAGGGCGTTGTCGCATGTTGGGTTCTTCTATTTTGGCGCCGTAGTCGGGCCATGAGTGTTTGGATGTAGATGTTATTTATGTACTTGATGTGACGTGGCGAGTGTAAGCCAACTATGTTCTCCCTTTTATCATATTACATGGGATGTTGTGAAGATTGCCTAACTTGCGACATATGCCTTCAATGCGATTATGTCTCTAAGTCGTGCCTCGACACGTGGGAGCTATAGTCGCATCGAGGGTGTTACAAGTTGGTAATCAGAGCCTTCCCCGACCTTAGGAGCCCCATTGCTTGATCGTTTTTAGCAGCCGAGTTGTGTCTAGAAAAAAAAGTTTTGAGTCATTTAGGAATTATATATCGGAGAGCTTAGGAATTCTTTTTACTTCCCAGTCTCCTCATCGCTCTGGTAAGGCATCCTGATGTAGAGTTTTGACTCTTCTCTTCTCAAATTTCACTAAATTTTTTTTAGGATCACGCGAGTATCTTGGAATCATTCCGATGGCTTATGATGAGAACATTGTCTTGGTGCCTCCTGTCAGGGGTTTAGTGGAAGTGTCCCGGGGAGTTGAGCTCTGAGGTGTTGTCATCATAATTTTATCGTTGCAATTCTGGAATACTTGAGATATGTTTGCCGACATCGAAAATCTCTTTTATGCAGTTCGGTGGTGAGATAACCTCGACGCCACCCAGTACTGGGGCGGGAGTTCGGGAGTATCGCCATAACTTGTATAACGGATGCTTTTCGAAGGTTGAGGTAGATGGTTTCCGGAGTTTTCTTGGTTATGTGTTGAAGGATGGATACAGCTGGATGTAGGATTTGCTAGTTTGGGTGAGATATTATGCTTTCCCTGTATCCCCAACACCTGATTGCATAACCGGAAAGGTTCGGAAGTTTCATAGGTGGGAATTCTAGTAGCTCTAGTTCTTCTTCCACAGATATTGGTTTGAGATTGGGATTTCTTACCGATTATTCGTTCTTGATCCGTACCTTGTTGATTTATTTCTCTGCCTTAATTCTACGTGGCTTCTCAATTTATGGATATGTGACCATTTCAAGAGGAATGCATTCGTTCATTTTGTTCGGATGTGAAGACTATATGTTGCAATTTCCATTCCGTTGGATTCAGCTTCAATATTTATCTGTCAATGTGCTAATGGTGGTCAACCTCTTCAGGATGGCTCCTCCAACACCCACGACTCCGAATCCTGATCCGCCACCACCTCCACCTCCTCCAGAGGCATGGCAAGCTGTGATGGCCGCAACCAATGCAAACACACAGCTGATCATGCAAATTCTTCAAGAGCGCAATCAAGGCAGTCAAGGGAATCAAGGCAGCAATCAGAGTCACTTTGCTACACTCAACCAGTTCCTTGCTAACGGGCCAAAGACTTTCAGCAATTGTGTTGAGGCAACCGATGCTGACGATTGGCTTGTGGATCTGTGTAAGCATTTCGAGTGCAGCAACGTCAGGCCTGAGGACTTTGTGAAGTTCGCTTCGTTCCTACTCAAAGATCAAGCTGCAGAATGGTTCCAGCAGTACAAGGACTCCAGAGGTGGACGTGTTATCACTTGGGATGATTTCCGTCGAGATTTTCGAGCTCATCATATTCCGCAGAGCGTGGTTGAAAGCAAGCGTGAGGAATTCCGCAATCTGAAGCAAGGCTCTTTGTCTGTCTATGACTACAACAAGTTGTTCTAGAAGCTTGCCCGCTTTGCCAAGCAGGACGTGCCTGATGAGAAGAGCATGATATATCAGTTCAGGGGTGGTCTCAGAGAAGAAATTCAGCTCACTCTTGTCCTCTTTGAGCCCTTGAGGTACGATGAGTTCTACAACATGGCACTGAAGCAAGAGGCTGCTCAGTTGAGGTGTGATGCTTCCAGGAAGCGAGTCAGAGATGTTACTCCTTCCTCTACTCAAGTGGCCAAGCAGCAGAAGTTTTGGCTTCCTCCTCCTCCGTTCCGTCAGCCGTATCAGTAGAAGAGGAAAGGTGGCAGTGGTTCTTCCCACCCACCCAACCCTGGCTTTCAGAACAAGGCTTCGTCTCAAGCTCCAAGATCAAGTGCTCCGCATCACCGTCCTCTTTCAGAGGTCATGTGCAACAAGTGCCAACAGAAGGGTCACTATGCCAACAAGTGTTTCAACCAGAGGCGTCTTCCTCCTCCTCCTCCTGTCAGATCGGCAAGTACAGCTGTGGTCAAGCATAACCCCAAGTTCGCCAAGGTCAATATGGTGAATGCAGCTCAGGCAGAGGATTCTTCAGATGTCATCATGGGTAACCTTCCTGTTAATGATATTCCTGCAAAAGTTCTTTTTGACACGGGTGCATCGCATTGCTTCATTTCCAAACCTTTTGCATCAAAGTATGAGTGTGATTATCAGTATCTGCAAAGCTCCTTGCAAATTGTGTCACCGGGCAAGCAGATGACAGCTAACACCTGCGTTCCTGAGGTTATTATCACTTTGGGTGACTACAAGTTCCTTTCTTCCCCAATTGTTCTCGGTAACTCAGATATTGATCTTATTCTCGGAATGGATTGGCTTTCTAAGCACAAGGCTCAGCTTGATTGTGCCGCCAGGCAGATTCAATTGACTAACTCGTCTGAGGATGTAATTGTCTTTGCCGCTCGGGATAATACTATCCGTCTGTTTTCTCTCAATGAGAAGGGTGAATTAGATGCTATCGCTCAAATTCCAGTCGTTTGCGAATATCAAGACGTCTTTCCAGAAGAGCTCCCAGGAGTGCCCCCGCACCAGCCAGTTGAATTCGTTATTGAACTTGAACCTGGCACGAAACCTGTGTGCAAACGTCCTTACAAGCTCGGACCTGAAGAGTTGAAGGAGCTGAAGAAGCAACTCGATGAGCAAGAAAGAATGGGTCTCATCCGGCCTAGTTCTTCCCCGTGGGGTTGTGGTGTTCTTTTTGTGAAGAAGAAGAATGGAACGGACCGACTTTGTGTTGATTACCGTCCAGTGAACAAGAAGACCATCAAGAACAAATACCCACTTCCAAACATCAATGAGCTGTTCGAACAACTCAAAGGTGCCCAAGTATTCTCCAAGCTTGATCTCCGTATGGGTTATCACCAGATTCGCATTCGTGAAGAAGATATTCCCAAGATAGCATTCAGAACAAGCTTTGGTTCATATGAATACACTGTCATGTCTTTTGGCCTTGCCAACACTCCTCCGACGTTCTCTCGCATGATGAACTTCATCTTCAACGCCTACACCAATGACTTCGTTTTGGTCTATCTCGACGACATTCTGGTTTTCTCGAAGAACAAGGAAGATCATGCCAAGCACTTGCGTTTGGTTCTTGATAAGCTCAGGGAACATCAGTTCTACGCCAAGTTCTCCAAGTGTGAATTTTGGCTCGATGAGGTTCTTTATCTTGGCCATATCATCTCTGCCAAGGGCATTGCCATGAATCCTGAGAAGGTGTCCGCAATAGTGAATTGGGAACCTCCTCAGAACGTGAAGCAACTCCGCAGTTTTCTCGGTCTCGCAAGCTATTGCCGAAGATTCGTTGAAAACTTTTCCAAGATCACGAAGCCTCTCTCAAATATTCTTCAGAAGCACGTCAAGTACGTTTGGTCTCCGGAATGTGATATTGCTTTCAACACTTTGAAAGAGAAATTGATCACTGCTCCAGTTCTGACTCCGCCTGATGAATCCAAGCCGTACGAGGTCTTTTGTGATGCCTCTCTCCAAGGTCTTGGCGCAGTATTGATGCAAGAGAAGAAAGTTGTTGCTTATACATCTCGCCAGTTGAAGCCTAATGAGAAGAACTACCCCACTCATGATCTCGAGTTGGCGGCAGTTGTGCATGCTCTTTTGACTTGGAGACATCTTCTACTGGGAAGAAAAGTGGATATTTTCACTGATCACAAGAGTCTCAAGTACATCTTCACTCAGCCTAATCTCAACCTCAGGCAAACTCGATGGGTCGAAATGATTCAAGAGTATAATCCGAGTATTGAGTACACTCCAGGAAAGGCCAATGTGATTGCTGACGCTTTGAGCAGAAAGGCCTACTGCAACAGTCTGATTCTCAAGCCTTATCAACCCGAGCTTTGTGAAGCTTTCCGCAAACTTAATCTGCAAGTTGTTCCTCAAGGTTTCCTCGCCAACCTTCAAGTCTCTCCTACCTTAGAAGACCAGATTCGCCAAGCCCAGCTTCTTCATGCTATGGTGAAAAAGGTGAAGATTGGGATTGCCAAGAGCCAGTCCAAGTACAAGTGCTACCGCCTTGTTGACAAGGACACTCTCTTCTTCGAGGATCGTATTGTGGTACCCAAAGGTGACCTCCGTAAAGTGATCTTGAACGAGGCTCACAATTCTCTCCTCTCCATCCACCCGGGGAGCACGAAGATGTATCAGGATCTCAAGCAGGCTTAATGGTGGACTCGAATGAAGTGCGAGATTGCTCAATTCGTGAATGAATGTGATGTCTGCAGAAGAGTGAAGGCAGAACACCAAAGGCCAGCAGGTCTCCTCCAACCTCTTGCCATTCCAGAATGGAAGTTTGACCACATTGAGATGGACTTTGTGACTGGGTTTCCAAAGTCCAAGCGTGGCAATGATGCTATATTCATTGTCATCGACAAACTCACCAAAGTGGCTCACTTTCTGCCTATCAAAGAGTCGATCACTGCAGCTCAATTGGCGGAACTCTATACCTCTCGTATTGTCTCTCTACACGGTATTCCACAAGTGATCTCTTCAGACCATGGCAGCATCTTTACCTCGAAGTTTTGGGATTCTTTTCAGAAGGCCATGGGCACCAACATCCGCTTCAGCACAGCTTTCCATCCTCAAACTAGCGGTCAAGTCGAGCGTGTCAACCAGATTCTTGAAGATATGCTCAGGGCTTGTGTGATCTCCTTCAGCATGAAGTGGGAGGATTGTCTTCCTTATTCTGAATTCTCCTACAACAACAGTTTTCAAGCAAGTTCGGGCAAGGCCCCATTTGAAATTTTGTATGGCAGGAAGTGCCATACCCCTCTCAACTAGTCCGAAACCAGTGAACGTCAGCTTTTGGGTGATGACTTAATCACAGAGGCAGAGGAAATGTGCAAAGTCATTCGTGATAACCTCAAAGCAGCCCAATCCCGCCAGAAGAGCTACTATGATAGTAAGCACCGTGATTTGGCCTTCGAGATCAGAGATCATGTTTACCTCCGCGTCTCCCCTATGAAAGGTACTCGTCGCTTCGGTATCAAAGGGAAGCTTGCCCCTAGATACGTGGGACCTTTCAGGATTGTTAGCAAGAGAGGCGACCTCGCCTATCAACTCGAGCTTCCTTCAAACTTTGCAAATGTTCATGACGTGTTCCATGTCTCTCAGCTTCGAAAGTGCTTCAAGACTCCTGACCGCACCGTCAACTTTGAGGACATTGAGCTCCAAGAAGATCTTTCCTATCGTGAGCACCCAGTTGCTATTCTTGAAGAGACTGAACGCAAGACTCGCAACAAGTCAATAAAATTTCTCAAAGTCAAGTGGTCACACCATTCCGACCGCGAAGCTACCTGGAAACGCGAGGATCACCTCCGTTCTGAGTACCCGGCGTTCTTTCAGTCCTAGATCTCGGGACGAGATCCTTTCGTAGTGGTGGATTGTTGTAACACCCCGGATGTAACTTTCCCAATTTGTATTCCAACTCTTGCCATTTCTGGTGTTAAGTTATATTTATTTCCTCGGGTTTGGGTTTTTTCTCCGTGTTGTTGTCGTTGTCATGCATCTCATATCATGTCATCATGTGCATTGCATTTGCATACGTGTTCGTCTCATGCATTCGAGCATTTTCCCCGTTGTCTGTTTTGCATTCCGGCGCTTCGTTCTCCTTCGGTGGTCCTTTCTAGCTTTGTTTCGTGTGTGGGGAATAAACATTTCCGGATTGGACCGAGACTTGCCAAGTGGCCTTGGTTTACTACCGGTAGACCGCTTGTCAAGTTTCGTATCATTTGGACTTCGTTTGATACTCCAACGGTTAACCGAGGGACCGAAAAGGCCTCGTGTGTGTTGCAGCCCAACACCCCTCCAATTTGGCCCAAAACCCACCAAACTCTGCTCCATCATCTAGATCGTTCAATCATGATCGCGTGGCCGAAAACCGCACCTCATTTGGACTCTCCTAGCTCCCTCTATGCCTATTTAAACACCCCCTGATTTTCGGATCTCCTCCTACCTCCGGAACCCTAAAAATCACCTCGCGCGCTGCCGGACAAGATCTGCACCGACGGACACATCCGAATTCAGCTCCGACGCCACGTGTCACCTCGTCATTGAGGATGATCAGTAAGGATGTTTTGTTAATCTTGTAGTGATCTATCCATCCATGTATTTGTTTGCAATTATGGAGCAACCTAGCTTGAGTCAATCGAGCTCTACTTTTACTACTTTGTGAATCTGGGCAGATTGTAAACTTGTTTACAATTTTGCCGGTGATGTTGTAGTTGATCCGTGCATGATATGTTATTTTTCTTGCCATTTCTAGCTTGCATTTTGTGCCTTATTGTTAGTTGTATGCTTTTCTAGCCCTGACTTGCACCATAGTGAGTGCATCGAGCTCGTAAACATGGCTACTTGAGTTATATTTCAGCATGTGCCAGTTTTCACTAAGTCTGAAAACTGATTATGTTTTTGCTATCTTCACATGCTTGCAATTGTATTTTCTGGTCCTTTTTGGCTCAAGGTCACTAAGCGATTTTTGTTAAGCTCTTTGAGTATCTCCATGCCATGCTTTACTTTGCCATGTTCAGATCCTGTAGCATGTAGTTTTGTTGCTCCGAAGAGGGCTACCTGATCTGAAATTCCAGACAAGTGTTAATTTCACTAAGTCTGAGATCTGTTTGTCATTTGCATTTTTGTCATTCTTGTTTGAACCTGTTAATGGATGAATTGGCCGTAGCTCATTGCTAGAATTTTGTTAAGCATCTTGTAAGCATCCCTGCCATGTATTTTGTTGTCATGTTTGGGTGCTGTAGCATGTTCATCTCATTGCATTTAGATGCCTACTTGCTGAAAATCGCAGACCGGTGTCATTTTTGAATCGCTTGCCATTTCCAAACCGTAACTTTGATTCCGGCGTTCTTTATATCGTTTTCAAGCGATTTCATCTCATCTTTCTAGTGGCACACTTGGAATTCAAAGTTGAGGCCAGGTTCATGCCTTTTCTGTCATATCTTGCATTTTGCATCCCGCATAGCATACCATCTTTGCATTGTGTTGTTTGAGTTTGCACGTGGTTGATTGTGTCCTTGTTGCTTATTTGTCTTGTTTGGGTAGAGCCGGGAGACGAGTTTGCTAAAGAGGAGCTCGTTGAGCTTGCTTTCGAGGATCCAGTCAACTCTGACAACTGTGCAGGCAAGATGATCATACCCTCGAAATCACTACTATCTTTGATATGCTAGTTTGCTCGCTCTTTTGCTATGCCATTGCTACGATGCCTACCATTTGCTTGCAAGCCTCCCAAATTGCCATGTCAAACCTCTAACCCACCATTGTCCTAGCAAACCGTTGATTGGCTATGTTACCGCTTTGCTCAGCCCCTCTTATAGCGTTGCTAGTTGCAGGTGAAGATTGGAGGCCGTTCCTTGTTGGAACATTTATTTACTTGTTGGGATATCATTATATTATCTTGTTATGTTATCTTAATGCATCTATATACTTGGTAAAGGGTGGAAGGCTCGGCCTCTCGCCTAGTGTTTTGTTCCACTCTTGCCGCCCTAGTTTCCGTCATATCGGGTGTATGTTCCCGGATTTGCGTTCCTTACGCGGTTGGGTTATAATGGGAACCCCTTGACAGTCCGCCTTGAATAAAACTCCTCCAGCAATGCCCAACCTTGGTTTTACCATTTGCCACCTAGCCTTTTCCCTTGGGTTTCGCGGACACAAGGGTCATCTTATTTTAAAGCCCCCCCCCCCCGGGCCAGTGCTCCTCTGAGTGTTGGTCCAACCTAGAGCACCGTGCGGGGTCGTCCCTTGGCAACTTGGGTTACGTTGGCTCCCATACGCTTAGCTTATCCGGTGTGCCCTGAGAACGAGATATGTGCAGCTCCTATCAGGATTTGTCGGCACAGCGGGCGGTGTTGCTGGACTTGTTTTACCATTGTCGGAGTTGTCTTGAATTACCGAGATACCGAGTCTGATCGGATCGTCTTGGGAGGAGGTCTATTCCTTCGTTGACCGTGAGAGCTTGTCATGGGCTAAGTTGGGACTCCCCTGCAGGGATTGAACTTTCGAAAGCTGTGCCCGCGGTTATGGGCAGATGGGAATTTGTTAATGTCCGGTTGAAGATAACTTGAACCTTAATTAATTAAAATGAATCAACTGAGTGTGTTACCGTGATGGCCTTGATGCACCACTTAGTGTACTGTCATAATTTGAGATTATGAAAATGTCCACAAAATTTGAGATCAGAAGGGGAAAGTTGCCACTATAAACTTGTTCAAATTTGTTCTGGGCAGAGAGGGTTTTGGGGCACTTTGATCAAGATAACATTCTCTCCAACTTGTTCCATTTGGTATAGATGCATTATTACACCATTTGAGGATGTGAACCAAGTTTGAGAGCATTTGGACATGTTTGACAGTGCAGAGTTGTTCAAACTTGAAAAAGGACAGAAGTGGTTTTGAGAGGGTTTCATGGGGTTATACCGTTCTCCGTGACATGAGACTTGGCAAGATCATCAAACATGTCATATGTGACATGCTAGAATTTTCTTGAAATTTTTTGGGGAACATTTCCTTTGTAAATATTTCAAAATCTTGAAATATCCAGAAAGGGTTTTTTGAGGGATTTGACCAATATTTTGAACATGACCATGTGTTGAAACTCTTATATGGACAATATATGTCCACTGAGTTTCCCTAGGTTTTTCCCAAATATTTTTTAAAGCATTAAAATAATTTTTACCTATTAAAGACCATTTCTGGACTTAAGAAAAAGCCTTTAAATAAAATAGGAAAATAACTTTTAAAATTATATTTTTTTGTTTTCTGGGTGTCCTATATCTAATAGGAGTCAAATATATTTTTGGAAAGATTTTTACTGCCCTGAATTAAGTACTTGCAGTACAAACCTCAATTCAGGGGGTTTTGGAAAACTAATTTTTGAAAATACTATTTGGCCAAATTATTTTTGTAAGAAATTATTTTTATGTCCTATACACATGGCATGATCATTGGTTCAACAGTTTGGAGCAAGGAGATGAAGTATAGGAGTTGGAGGATTTATTTGATTTTTAGAGCACTTGCAAACAACACACAAAATCCAATCAAGGCAAGGTCCGAAACACTCAAAAGTTTTTGTCAAACCACATTTTATCATGATTCATTAGCTTAAGTGTTGTGGCATGAAAATCAGGGTGTGACATGTATGGAACTTATTTTGATGATTGCTTAAGCAACCTTGATTGAGTTTTGCAGAGATGTGAAGAAACTAATGTTGTCTTGAATTGGGAGAAGTGCCACTTTATGGTTAATGAAGCTATTGTCTTGGGGCATAAAATTTCCGAAAGAGGTATTGAAGTTGATAAAGCTAAAGTTGATGCTATTGAAAAGATGTCGTGTCCTAAGGACATTAAAGGTATAAGAAGTTTCCTCGGTCATGCCGGTTTTTATAGGAGGTTCATTAAAGACTTCTTAAAAATTTCTAGGCCTCTGACTAATCTCTTACAAAAAGATGGTCCTTTTGTGTTTGATGATGATTGTGTAGAAGCATTTGAAATACTTAAGAAAGCCTAGATTTCTACACCTATTGTTCAGCCACCTGATTGGAATTTACCCTTTGAAATTATGTGTGATGCTAGTGATAATGATGTAGGTGTTGTTCTAGGACAAAGATTTGATAAGAAATTAAATGTTATCCAATATGCTAGTAAAACTCTATACAGGGCCCAGAGAAATTATGCTACTGCTGAAAAAGAATTTTTAGCAGTTGTATTTGCTTGTGATAAGTTCAGACCTTATATTGTTGATTCTAAAGTAACTGTTCGCACTGATCATGCTGCTATTAAATACCTTATGGAAAAGAAAGATGCTAAACCTAGACTTATTAGATGGGTGCTCTTGCTACAATAATTTGATTTGCATAGGAATGGAGCTGAGAACCCTGTTACAGACAACTTGTCTAGGTTAGAGAATGTTCTTGATGACCCACTACATATAGATGATAGCTTTCCTAATGAACAATTAGCTGTCATAAATTCTTCTCGTACTGCTCCATGGTATGTTGATTATGCTAATTACATTGTTGCTAAATTTATACCACCTAGTTTCACATACAAGCAATAGAAAAAGTTTTTTCTATGATTTAAGACATTACTTCTCGGATGACCCACACCTTTATAAAGAAGGAGTAGATGGTGTTATTAGAAGTTGTGTACCTGAGCATGAACAGGAACAGATCCTACACAAGTGTCACTCCCAGTCTTATGGAGGACACCACGCTGGTGATAGAACTGCGCATAAGATATTGCAATCCGGTTTTTATTGGCCTACTCTTTTCAAAGATGCATGTAAGTTTGTCTTGTCTTGTGATGAATGTCAAAGAATTGGTAATATTAGTAGACATCAAGAAATGCCTATGAACTATTCACTTGTTATTGAACCATTTGATCTTTCGGGCTTTGCTTATATGGGACCGTTTCCTTACTCTAATGGTATACACATATTTTAGTTGTTGTTGATTAAGTTACTAAGTGGGTAGAAGCTATTCCAACTAGAAGTGCTGATCATAACACCTCTATTAAGATGCTTAAAGAAGTTATTTTTCCAAGGTTTGGAGTCCCTAGATATTTAATGACTGATGGTGGTTCACATTTTATTCATGGTGCTTTTCGTAAAATGCTTGCTAAGTATGATGTTAATCATAGAATTGCATCTCCATACTACCCATAGTCTAGTGGTCAAGTAGAACTGAGTAATAGAGAGATTAAATTAATTTTGCAAAAGACTGTTAATTGATCTAGAAAGAATTGGTCCAAGAAACTTGATGATGCATTATGGGCCTATAGAACTGCATATAAAAATCCTATGGGTATGTCTCCGTATAAAGTGGTTTATGGAAAAGCATGTCACTTACCTCTCGAACTAGAACATAAGGCATATTGGGACATTAAAGAGCTTAATTATGATTTCAAACTTGCCGGTGAGAAGAGACTATTTGACATTAGCTCACTTGATGAGTGGAGAACCCAGGCCTATGAGAATGCCAAACTGTTTAAAGAAAAAGTTAAAAAATGGCATGACAAAAGGTTACAAAAGCGTGATATTAATGTAAGTGAATATTTTCTGTTATACAACTCTCGTTTAAGATTTTTTTTGTAGAAAACTCCTCTCTAAATGGGAAGGTCCTTACGTTATCAAGGAGGTCTATCATTCTGGTGCCATAAAAATCAACAACTTCGAAGGCACAAATCCGAAGGTGGTGAATGGTTAAAGAATCAAAAATTATATCTCAGGTAATCCCATAAATGTTGAAACCAATGTTATT
Source organism: Triticum urartu (assembly GCF_003073215.2). Classification (NCBI taxonomy): domain Eukaryota; kingdom Viridiplantae; phylum Streptophyta; class Magnoliopsida; order Poales; family Poaceae; genus Triticum; species Triticum urartu. The sequence goes on along the minus strand of NC_053025.1, from coordinate 292,699,173 downwards.
GATACCGTAACCCCGGAGGAGTAGATAAGGGACATTTTCCGGAACGTTTCAGACTCCAAAAAGGAATAGGTATGTGGTATGGTAAGTAAACCGACTCCAAAACAGTTCTAATAGCAATTTTTCTTTTGCAATATTTAAGAAAATAGGAAAATAAGAATTAGTCTGGAAAGGACATGAGGTGTCCACGAGGGTGGAGGGCGCGCCCTACCCCCTGGGCGCCCCCTGCCTCATGGGCACCTCGTGTGCCCTCTGGACTCCTTTTTCTTGCACGATACTTCTTTTTGTCGATAAAAATTCATGATATAATCTCCCGAAGGTTTTGGCCACCGTACCACGACACAATCCTTTGTTTTTGTTTTGAGTTGTTTCTACAGCAGATTTAGAGCAAGATGTCATCCCAAGACTCCGACGGAGAGAGCTATGTCTCACATCTCATTGCTGACCCAAAGACCTATGCGGACCTATCTCCTTATGGTCGAACTACGGATGATGAGGAGGTTGCTCATTTGATGAGGATCGATGATTCAAGTTTGGAGGAGGAGGATGTTCCTCTAGATCAACCTGGGGATATGCACATGAAGTTCAAGAAGTCTAGTCTCCCTAAGAGGGCTAACCGGTCTAATAACCGATCTATTCCTTCTCGTTTTTGGCAGAAGAGCAAAGGAGATTTATGTGAAAAGATCTTGAAGCTGGAGTTGGAGGTCGATGATTAAAAGGAGGAAATTGCTCTCCTCAACTACAAAATGAAAAAGCTGAAGGGACAATTGTCATCACCACCACCATCTTCTTCACCACCAAAGGAGAACTTAGTATCGGGTATGGGCACTCCCCTTGGCAACTGCCAAGCTTGGGGGAGGTGCCCCGGTATCGTATCACCATCACACTTCTATCTTTACCATTTTTCTTAGTTCGATCCTTTTGGTTATATCTTGATCTAGTAGAATAAAGTTTAGTATGATCTAGGTTTGAGTTTTTATGTTGATCCTTAATTATCTATGTAATCAAGTCCATGAGCTATATATAATAAAGATTAGTCTTGAGTCGAGGGCTTGGTTATCTTGCTATGATCTTGAGGGAATAAAAAAAGGGGAAAGAATAAAAAGAAATAAAGAGATCATATTGATCTTATGGATAGTAATGACTTCACATATAAAGAGTATGATGAATAAAAGTTATTGAGAGCTGACAAACATAGTTTTGGTCATGTTGCAATTAATAGGAAGTAATAAAGAAAGAGAGGTGTTCACATATAAATATACTATATTGGACATCTTTTATGATTGTGAGCACTCATTAAAATATGACATGCTAAAATGTTGATGTTGGATAAGGAAGACAACGTAATGGGTTATGTTTTCTTATATCCGAAATAAATTATATTGTCATGGATCATCCAACATGTTGAGCTTGCCTTTACCCCTCATGCTAGCCAAATTCTTTGCACCAAGTAGAGATACTACTTGTGCTTCCAAATATCCGTAAACCCAGTTTTGCCATGAGAGTCCACCATATCTACCTATGGATTGAGTAAGATCCTTCAAGTAAGTTGTCATTATTGCAAGCAATAAAAATTGCTCTTTAAATATGTATGATCTATTAGTGTGGAGAAAATAAGCTTTATACAAGCTTGTGATACGGAAGAAATAAAAGCGACAGACTGCATAATGAAGGTCCCTATCACAAGTGGCAATATAAAGTGACATTCTTTTGCAGTAAGATTTTGTGCATCCAACCATAAAAGCACATGACAACCTATGCTTCCCTCTGTGAAGGGCCTATCTTTTATTTTTGTCTTATACTTTATAAAAGAGTCATGGTGATATTCACCTTTCCTTTTTACACTTTATCCTTTAGCAAGTACTATGTGTTGGAAAGATCCTGATATATATATCCAATTGGATGTGGGTTATCATAAACTATTATTGTTGACATTACCCTTGAGGTAAAAGGTTGGGAGGAAAAACTGTAAGTCCCTATCTTCCTCTGTGTCCGATTAAAACTTCATACCCATAAGTATTGCATGAGTGTTAGAAATTGTGAAAGACTAAATGATAGTTGAGTATGTGAACTTGCTGAAAAGCTCTTATATTGACTCTTTCGATGTTATGATAAATTGCAATTGCTTCAATGACTGAGATTATAGTTTGCTAGTTTTTCAATGAAGTTTCTGATTCATACTTTACATTGTGAATAAGATTGTTACTTTAGCATAAGAAATCATATGAATATATATATATATATGTTGCTATTCTAAGAATGATCATGATGCCCTCATGTCCGTATTTTATTTTATCCACACCTCTATCTCTAAACATGTGGACATATTTTTGGATATCGGCTTCCGCTTGAGGGCAAGCGAGGTCCAAGCTTGGGGGAGTTGATACGTCCATTTTGCATCATGCTCTTATATCGATATTTATTGCATAATGGGCTGTTATTACACATTATGTCACAATAATTATGCATTTTCTCTCTTATTTTACAAGGTTTACATGAAGAGGGAGCATGCCGGCAGCTGGAATTGTGGGCTAGAAAAGGAGCAAATATTAGAGACCTATTCTACACAACTCCAGAAGTCCTGAAACTCCACGGGAGTCAGTTTTGGAATATATAACAAATATTGGGAGAAGAAAGCACCAGAGGGGGGCCACCCACCATCCATGAGGGTGGAGGGCGCGCCCTACCCCCTTGGGCGCGCCCCTGCCTCGTGGGCCACCTGGAAGCCCCCTGATGCCCATCTTCTAGTATAAGGTGTCTTTTGCGCTGGAAAAAAATCATAAGAAAGTTTTCGGGACGAAGCGCCACCGTCTCGAGGAAGAACCTTGGTGGAACCAATCTAGGGCTCCGGTGGAGCTGTTCTGCCGGGGAAACATCCCTCCGGGAGGGGGAAATCGTCACCATTGTCATCACCATCGATCCTCTAATTGGGAGGGGATCAATCTCCATCAACATCTTCACCAGCACACCATCTCCTCTCAAACCCTAGTTCATATCTTGTATCATATCTTCGTCTCAAAACCTCAGATTGGTACCTGTGGGTTGCTAGTAGTGTTGATTACTCCTTGTAGTTGATGCTAGTTGATATATTCGGTGGAAGATTATATGTTCAGATCCTTTATGCATATGAATACCCCTCTGATTATGAACATGAATATGATTTGTGAGTAGTTACGTTTGTTCTTGAGGACATGGAAGAAGTCTTGTTATAAGTAGTCATGTGAATTTGGTATTCATTCAATATTTTGATGAGATGTATGTTGTCTATCCACTAGTGGTGTTATGTGAACGTCGACTACATGACACTTCACCATTGTTTGGGCCTAGGGGAAGGCATTGGGAAGTAATAAGTATATGATGGGTTGCTAGAGTGACAGAAGCTTAAACCCTAGTTTATGCATTGCTTCCTAAGGGGGTGATTTGGATCCATATGTTTCATGCTATGGTTAGGTTTACCTTAATACCTCTCTCATAGTTGCGGATGCTTGCGAGGGGGGTTAATCTTAAGTGGGATGCTTGTCCATGGAAGGGCAGTACCCAAGCATCGGTCCACCCACATATCAAATTATCGAAGTAATGAATGTGAATCATATGAGCATGATGAAAACTAGCTTGACGATAATTCCCATGTGTCCTCGGGAGCGCTTTCCTTTATATAAGAGTTTGTCTAGGCTTTTCCTTTGCTACAAAAAGGATTGGGCCACCTTGCTGCACCTTGTTACTTTTGTTACTTGTTACCCGTTATGAATTACCTTATCAACGTGCATGGGGCGTGCCGTGAGCCATAGCTCGACCACTGATGTAGGGTGATGTAACGCCCCGAGACTGATGTGCCAGGTGTCTTCCAGTTATTCGTTGTTGTTGCTTTTTCATTTGCTTGCGTGTCGCATCTTGTCATGTCATCATGTGCATTGCATCATCATGTTTTAAAACTTGCATCCGCCCCGGTCTCCTCGTCCTCTCCGTTATCCGTTCTGAGCCCAACCACACTGGCACACGCCCGCGACATGTCCGAAATATTATTTTATAAGTGGCCGGAAAATGTTCTCGGAATGGGTTGAAAGTTGGCATGCGGTGTTGTTTTGTTGTCAGTAGACCGCCTGCCAAGTTTCATCGCATTCGGAGTCCGTTTGACGCCCCAACGGATAAATATAGCGGCAATAGTAGCTGGTCTAACGTCGGACATTTTTGGTCTCCGGAAACAGTCGCCGGGCCTCTCCTCTTCTATCTTCTCAGTCATTTGCCTTCTGCACTACCTCTCACCGCCAGGCCCTACCTAACCTCTCTCGTCACCCCACGGATCTCCTCCCGCGCGCGTCCGAAATTGTCCCGAACCCGACCCGGACTGTCGCCACCATTGTGTCCGGATCATCCCCAAACATCTACAAAATATCATCGTTTTATTTATTGGCCTCCCTAGTCTATTTATTCCCCTCCATCGGTTTTCGATCGGAAGGTCCAAACTCTCTCCCTTCCCTATATAAATAGTCCACCCACATGCCTATTTGGACAAACCCTAGACCAACTCCCTAAAATCCCTCCACCCCGCCGCCACACTCCACCGAATCCACATCGGGATCCTCCCATTCCTCCTCCCACCAACCAGAGCTCCAGCCCAAGCTCTTCGATTCGAACCCAACCAGATCACCTCCCCGCGCCTCCACTCGATCCCTGGCCATCTCCTGCCCGAGGGATTCCTCCTCCCTGCCTCGCTCAAACCCAAAGAGAGGAGCTCCTCCTCGACCTTCAGTCGCCGCTCGCCGGAGCACCGGACCAACACCAGCAGCAGCTTCAGGCTGTCCCCGCCGCCAAGTCCCTCGCGCGACCTCCTGCCTCGTCCTCATCTGCGAGGGAGACGAGCGACCGAAGCGCAGCGCCCAGATCCCCTGCATCAAGCCGTTGCTTTGCCACGTCCCCATCGGAGTTGATCTCCCTCACGCCGGCCTCCCTACTTCTGCTGCTCCTCTGCATCGGCAACCAAGCGCCCGAGGCCATGCACTCCTCCCCTCGAGCAACTCCAGCACCGCCCTGCTCCAGCCCGTCACCACGTCCTTGCCACCGATCGAACCAGCTAGCAAGATGAGCCCCATCGCGCCTCCCCTATCCTTCCTTCCCTCCTGCCTCGTTTCTCTCCTTCCCTGATCTCTCTTTTCTTGGAAGCAGCACCACCATGGAAGCCTCGCAGAAGCTCCGCGCGGGTCGCCTCCTCGCCAAGTCCCACCACGGCCACTCACCAGATCCGGCCGGCCTCCGCTGCCTTTGCCCGTTCATGGCCGGATCCCGCCGGCAGGGCCCCGTCCCCACCGCTAGCACCCTCCTGTTCGCTGGCCGTCGTCCCCTGCTTCGCCAGCTCGCCTTCCTGGAACGCACGCAGCGCCAAGCCCCTACGCCCGTTGACTCGGCCTTGTTGGCCTCATCCCTGTCCGGCTCCAGCAAAGCCCAGCTCCTTGGCCCATGGTGAGGCGTCCCCAGCAGTGCCTCATTTGTTTTTTTTTCTTCTACTCAGTTGGCCCAACTTGCACCAGATTTGGCCCATAGATGTTTATTTTTAGTTCTGTGAATTTACTAATTTTCCTTCACATGCATAATTACAGAATATGCCATCATTTTAAAAATGCTCACACCTAAATAACCGTGCATCGGTTTTAAACAAACTTAACATGAAAGTTGCTTAGATTTTTGTCTAGTTTCATAATATGTCTTTTTCATCCATGTTTAAAATGCTTAAAATGTTGTTTGCTTAAATTTGCTCCTATGCCTTGTTAAAATGTTTTATTTCATAACTAAATAACTGTAGTTTGATTTTTAATCAACTTTATATGTAAATGGGGTGGAAAATGCCTAGATTAACATGGTGTACTTGTTTTGCATGTTTAATACCTCTAAAATTGTGTTTAGGACAGAACAGTACCAAACCTAAAAATATGCACATGAGGAGTTTCTGGAATTGTTGTTTGTTATTTCCGGCCTCATTTAAACTTGCCTAGATAGATAGTTTCTTTATGCTTCATCTCTTGCCATGCTAACAACATTTAATCTTGTTGGGTACATAAACGAGAGAGAACTAAATAAGTCATGTGGTGTTTTTTCAATATGCATCCCGATGCATATTGAGCTCCACTTAAGTTGTAGTGTTGTTTGTGCATTTTTCCATGTCATGCATATTTAAACCGGACATGCATCATACTTGATTGTTTATCATGCCATGATTATGTGTTGGTTGTTTACTATGTTGTTTGCTTCTTTCCGGTGTTGCTCCTTCGGGTTAGTTCCATTAACGTCGCATTTGTGAGGACTCATTCGACTACGTCCGTTTGTCTTCTTCATGGACTCGTTCTTCTTCCTTGCGGGATTTCAGGCAAGATGACCATACCCTCGAAATCACTTCTATCTTTGTTTGCTAGTTGCTCGCTCTTTTGCTATGCCTATGCTGCGATACCTACCACTTGCTTATCATGCCTCCTATATTGTTGAACCAAGCCTCTAACCCACCTTGTCCTAGCAAACCATTGTTTGGCTATGTTACCGCTTTGCTCAGCCCCTCTTATAGCGTTGTTAGTTGCAGGTGAAGATTGAAGTTTGTTCCTTGTTGGAACATGTTTACTTGCTGGGATATCACAATATCTCTTTTTTAATTAATGCATCTATACACTTGGTAAAGTGTGGAAGGCTCGGCCTTATGCCTGGTGTTTTGTTCCACTCTTGCCGCCCTAGTTTCCGTCATATCGGTGTTATGTTCCCGGATTTGCGTTCCTTACGCGGTTGGGTAATAATGGGAACCCTTGACAGTTCGCCTTGAGTAAAACTCCTCCAGCAATGCCCAACATTGGTTTTACCATTCGCCACCTAGCCTTTTCTTTCCCTTGGGTTCTGCAGACTCAAGGGTCATCTTATTTTAACCCCCCGGGCCAGTGCTCCTCTGAGTGTTGGTCCAAACTAGAGCCCCTTGCAGCGCCACCTCGGGGAAACTCGAGGGCTGGTTTTAGTTGTACGGACTACTCATCTGAGTGTGCCCTGAGAACGAGATATGTGCAGCTCCTATCGGGATTTGTCGGCACATTCGGGCGGTGTTGCTGGTTTAGTTTTACCTTGTCGAAATGTCTTGTAACCGGGATTCCGAGTCTGATCGGGTCTTCCCGCTAGAAGGAATATCCTTCGTTGACCGTGAGAGCTTGTTATGGGCTAAGTTGGGACACCCCTGCAAGGATTTGAACTTTCGAAAGCCGTGCCCATGGTTATGGGCAGATGGGAATTTGTTAATGTCTGGTTGTAGAAAACCTGAAGTTGACCTTAATTAAAATGCATCAACCGCGTGTGTAACTGTGATGGTCTCTTTCCGGCGGAGTCCGAGAAGTGAACACGGTGTTGGAGTTATGTTTGACGTAGGTTGTTCTAGGATCACTTCTTGATCATAGTTTCTCGATCGTGCTTTGCCTTCTCTTCTCGCTCTCTTTTGCGTATGTTTAGCCACCATATATGCTAGTCGCTTGCTGCAGCTCCACCTCATACCTTTTACCCTACCTATAAGCTTAAATAGTCTTTATCGCGAGGGTGCGAGATTGCTGAGTCCCCGTGACTCACGGATACTTCCAAAACCAGTTTGCAGGTGCCGATGTTACCGAGCAGGTGACGCTACCAAGCTCAAGGATGAGCTCGATGAAGATCTTGTCGTTTGTGTTGTTTCGCTCTAGTGGATCAGTAGTGGAGCCCAGTTGGGGTCGATCGGGACCTTGTCGCATTTGGGGGTTCTTCTTTTATTTTGGTTCCGTAGTCGGACCTTGATTGTATTTGGATGTTGTAATGCTTTATTCATGTATTGTGTGAAGTGGTGATTGTAAGCCAACTATGTATCTCTTTCCCTTATGTATTACATGGGTTGTGTGAAGATTACCTCACTTGAGACATTGCTTTCAATGCAGTTATGCCTCTAAATCGTGCTTCGACACGTGGGAGATATAGCCGCATTGAGGGCGTTACAGGTGAAACCCTATACGGCCGATCTTTCACGAAAGGAGCGGATCCCAACTAAGAACACGAAGAACACGGGGAAGAACGGGGAGAAATCATGAAGGGAAACACTCAAGAACAAGTCCAATCACACATGCACTAGAAACTCAAACACACAAGATCCACAAGGTATATGAACAACAAAGGGAAAGATACAAGGTAAGGTTCATCTCCATGAGGAGGTCTTGAATCCACGAGGGGATCTTCCCGTGAGGGGTCTTGAATCCAAGGTGGATCTTCTCGGAAGAGGGGCCGCGGTCTCTCTCGTGGAGTAGATCCGCAATGGATGAGCAAAGATCTATCTCTAAATGAGCTACTACTTTGCTAACCCTAACTAGGAGGAGGTGGAGGAGTATATATAGTCTAAGGCGACAAAGGGGTAAGTGAGGAGGGGATACATGGCCCTCTGGCCCGGCTGTGCAGACGCAGGTGCCGGATGTCCGCGCTAGGGGCCGGATGTCAAGGGCTTTAGGAGGCGCCGGATGTTCGGGGCTCGGGCCAGATGTCCGGGGTGAAGTGGCCAAACTTCTAGTGCGTTCTGTCATCGATGCCGGATTTCCGAGGGAGAGGCCGGATGTCCGGGCACAAGGGTCGGATGTCCGGCCACTGATGCCGTTGGCCGTCTATTGGGGCAGCTCTTGCGCGGCTGCCCAGGCGCTGGATGTCTGGCCTCTGGCCTGGATGTCCGGCCGCTGTAGCTTTAGTAGCTCCGTCTTCTTCCGTCGTTGCTTCCAGGCTTCCCTTGCGGATGGTGCAGTTCTTGCACTCGTCCTCCTCGTCCGTAGTGTTCCGACAATACCTATGCATGCACAAGAGTGGAGTGTCAAGTAGTATACCAGCCTCGAAGGGGTCAAATGAGCACGTGTAAAGGAGATGATTCACCTTTGTGTATGTGAAGTAGATGTCGCACGTGTCACTCATCGAACGGACTCTTGACATGGTGATGTCCATAGGATTCTCTGCATCATCTCCCCTCCCTTGGGAAAGATCCGACCTCGGATCGAAAACCAAATCACCATGGGAAAGAGAAGGCTTCGCCGAGTAGAAGCTCGAAATGGGCACTCTCCAATGTCGCATCGTCTTGTGATTCCTTCAAAAGGAGTAAGAAAAACAAACACTTGGAAAGACAAATGTGGTTAGCATTAGTGCAAAACCAAGCATTCAGGAGGTGAGTCACCAAACAAGTGTCGTCATCATGCAAAGCATATGGTGTGAAAAAGGATTGTGACATGGCATGTAAGCATATCAATCGAGCACAAGTAAAGATAACATGGGAACAAGCATGTAAATGTGAGGTAGTGATGCAAATATGTGTAACAAGAAAATAAGCATCTACCTCAAAGTCATAGCACGCATGGGCAAAGCGCTCAATGAAAGGTCTATGGTAGGCATAAGAAGCATTCACAACACCAAATAGAATGAAGTGTCTAAACACATGGGTCAAGTGCAAGACAATCCAAGCATAATGTGCATGGAGTTTAGTGAATATCGTGTGGCACTCAACACGATGGAAAGATAAATTGTTCATCATGTGTGAGGCAATCAAGGCAAGCATGTAGCAATCAATGGGACATGGCATATGTGAAGTGATGACATTGTTGCAACTAAACATATGAGAGGAGCAAGTAATCCAAGAAATGGATGCAACACACAAGGCATATATATCATGATGCATGGAACGGTGAAAATGAAAAGTCGAAGCAGGATCTCTAATATGTGTGCAATCAAGTGGCCCAAGATGAACAATAAGTCTCATGATGCAAGCAACACAAGTAGTATGATCCGCAATATCCATGCTCAAGAAAGATGTCAACTTGAAAGCGTTTCCTCGTGCATCCTTCACAATGCCGAAGTACAAGCAAGTGCGATGTAGAATCGTCATGGTAGGAGGTGGTTCACTCTCAAGAGCTCGAATTGTCAACTCATGTGACGTGGAAGTCGACACAAAGTCAAAGTATCCTACACATGCACGCAACAAAACAAAGAACGTATGTGCATGGTAGATAAACACATCATCCATCATAATGGTTCTCTTCTCTTGAACATAACCATTAGATGCACAAGTGCATGAATAATATGATGCAATAATGGCAATATTCATGGCACTAGGTATATGGTGCAAAGAGGTAAGACAAACATGCTTCACAAGAAATATGTCAAAATATCCAAATATATGCGAGAATGCTATGGGGGCAAACTCATTATCAAGACTAAAGGCATAATTGCACTCAATACATGGCAAATCATATAGCATGAGAGAGGCAGCATATGGAGAGATATGACAAGAAGCAATAACAATCATGTGCAAAGCATGTCGGTGGTTGTCATCAACCGAATGAAAGGAACGAGTATGAATCATCAGTGATGCAACAAATCTAGCAATCATAGTAATCAAGTCGTGCAAGATACTAGTGCGAAGATGCAACATACTAGAGGAAATCATGGCAATTATGTCATGTGAGCAAATAATAGGCATAGACAATGCGCATGACATATCGCAAGCACGAACACAAAGCATGATCATAGTATCATCATAGGAATGGGGCACAAAGCAAACATGGCAATAACAAGCAATATCTCCACCAAGCTTGCAAATACTCATACAAGTATGAGAATTAATCATCATGTGTAATGCAAAGCATGGGTCACGAATGCATGGCAAAGTCATAGTAATGAGCATATCATGCAAAGTGAACATGACAAGATGGGCATATAATATGTAATGGACAATAACCCATAACCATGTGAGGACCATGTAGAATGAATGCGCGAAGCCTTTGCGCGAAGACAGCGGTGGGAAAGACAATACATGGGATCCCAAGTCATCGTTGCTCTTTAGAGCTCATTTTGTCAACTCGTGGGATTGCGAGGTTGACAAGTATTCATGGGTCGCTACACAAAATAAACAAAAACCAAAGAAATTGTGTGTGTGGTAAATGTACACATCATCCATCATGATGTGTATGTGCACGTGTGAGTTAGCACAAGGTAAGCATTGCTGAAAGAAATTTGATGCATGGTATAAGAACATGTCATCCATCAAGAAAGAATAGTTGTTATGTATAACACCATGGGGACGCAAATTGAGCATACAAGTATAGCAAGTGTGTGGCACAACAATAGCATTTTTATTCATGGGGAGCATATTGTGCACACAAGTATTGGGATCATGCAATGAATGGGACGAATCAAAATCTCCTAACATGTATGGGGAAACTATGGGGTCTCCTCATGAGCAATATTGGAAACATCATATGGAGAAAATGGGTAGCATCCAAAACAATGCATATCCGATGCTAGGTGGTCATGGCATGGCATATGAGATAAATGATGCAAAGGGAGCATATCAATATCATCACAAGAAAAACCAATGCCAATAACCATAGGCTTGTAATCTATGCCACAAGTGAAAATTGGGTTAATTTGAATGGCATATGCATAGTCACTACGATGAGATTGCAAATATGACATATTGTTGATCTCATGAATAGCATATGACAAGTCAAGCGGATTGTCAAACATTATGTGACCTAGAGAATTGTCACGAGAAATCCTATGTAGCATGGCATCACAACTAATAGACTCCACATTAGAATCATCATACTCATCATAAATGGGTAAATCATCGCATGGGGAAGTCACACATGAAGCATGCTAATAGGTTGATCAACATCATGCAAGCAACGAATGTCAAGAATGTTCGCTAGTGGGACTAGAGCATCACCGTCACCTATGTTACCCTTTGTCATTCCACTCAAGTGGTGTAGGTGAGGTGGGAAAGACCAAATGGTGGTCATCTTCATCTTGATGGAACCATGTGGGGGTGCATCATATTCCACCATGGCCATCGTCTTGTCTAAAGGAAGGACGAAGTCGTCGTGAATCGGCGCGTCATTGTATATGGGACCTAGCACTAAATGAGAAGACACGATGGAGGTAGAGGTTAAGTCGTCCGAAATCATAGTGGCCTCACTCTCTCTATGTGGTGGTTCACTCACTCCCTCAAGGTAGGTGCACTCAATCTCACATATGGTGGAGTCACTCATCTCACTCAAGTGGTCGGGGTTGTGGCTCTCCTCACATGGGAATTGTGGCAACACATCATATATGGGGCTAGTAGTGAAGTCACTCTCACTCTCAATATGGTGCCAAAAGTCACTCAAGTCATCATACGTCGCCATGGTCGAAGGAAAATCCCATGCTCAACCATCTCATCGCCGTCGCCATGGATGAAAGCCGAAGATGGCACATCATCACTCTCGCCTCCTAAGATGGAAGTATCATCCTTGCTCATCACCATGTCGCTCGCCTCCAAAGCTTGGTCCTTGATGGTCTCCGTAGTCGTAGTCGTCAATGCACCAACTTGAAAAAGAGTCGAAGTAGACTCGGAACCATCAATGCCACAAAGAGGGATGGCGGTGAAGTCAAACTTGGGAGAATCATCTTGGAGCTCGTCGGGCTTCGACATCGTGGTGGTACTAGCCTCATGCTTGTTCCCATGGAACTTGGTCGCCGCGAAGTGAGCTTGGGGTGGAGAAGCTTTGGCCTTCATGAGTTATTTGTTCCGCCTTGAGAGCACCAATGTAGTTGTCGTCGAGGGACTTGTAGTTCTCGAGGAAGATCGGCTTGGAGATGTCGTTGTGCAATCCCATCATGAAGTGGAACTTCATCAAAATGGGGTCGTCCATGCCAGCTCGTCGCAAGGCAATTTTCATCTCCTTGAAGTACTTGTCGATGGACTTGGATCCTTGGATGGTGTTCTCCAATTGGCATTGAAGTTGTTCCGTGTAGGTTGGAGTCACGAACTCTCGCTGCAAAGCTCTCTTCGTCTTGGGCCAACTCATGTCGTAGCTCTCCAAAGGTGTGTGAAGCCACCATGTGGACGCGTAGTCATGGAAGTTTGTTGTGGCGCACTTCACTTGATCTTCGGGAGGAACTTGATGTAACTTGAGGTATTCATCCATTAGGCGCTCCCACTCGAGAGACTCCTCGGGTTCTTGAGTCACATAGAAAGTCATCTTGTGGTCAGGGTCGAGGTCGTAGTAGCTCGTGGAAGTCTCGAGGTGCTTGTTGGCGAAGATGTCGTATGTCCGTAGGCGAAGATGCCTTGAAGTCACTTGGCGCAGATGCCAAGGGAGATGGTGAAGTTGTTGAGTGCTTGACCTTCACTTTCGTGGTGGTGATGGTGTCGATGCGGATGTGACTTTGTCAGAGATGGTAGCTTGGAAGCATGTGTACTTGAGCGTCTTCTCGAAGATGAGGAAGATCGCTTGTAGGACTTGATGAGGGCTTTGATCTCCTCCATTTGAGCTTGCATCTTGGTGTCGGTAGAGTTATTCGTGGCATCAAACTCGTCATTGTTGTTGTAGACTGAAGGTGAAATGCCTTGCCTATCCATCACAAGACTCGAGTAGAGGTGAGTAGGAAATGAGATAAACAATACCAAGTTACCTTTTCCCAAAGTTGAGGATGTATCCCTTTTCAGTCAATGTGATATCAAAGAATAGTGGAATTGGTATTGGACTTGTTAACTCACACCTACAAACTAAAGCTTATTGAGTAGCTCGGTGAGGATAGTGGCACAAAAATTTAATGCAAAATGTTAGCAAGAGTCAATAATGTTGAAAGAGATTGACAAATTCACAAGTGAAACAAATAGACCAATAGCAATGAATGGCACATGGAAACGCACACACGGATAGATAAATGGGGTTGTGCAACCAAGGAATGAGCTCAAAATGTGGAATCCGCGGAAAACGCTCGTGTTGCACAACTCAAGAGAGACGCTAGCACGATTGCTCAATAGACAGATACGTAACTTGTGCACAACCAATAAGATGCAAATTGGATAAACTTCTATCCCAAGTATGCTATGTATGTATGGTCCGCTGGTATCGTCCAAGATGATCGGTTATGACAATCTTATATGCAATGTGGTATGATGCTATGGAACTTGCTTACAAGCTCTTTTGTTTTTCTCTCTTTTGCTTAAAAGCTTATTCTTCTTCTTATTCTTTTTTATGGCCGCAATGCGAAATGCACAAACCAAGATAGCAATTGGTTATATACGGGAACAATCTTGTGACACAAGGGATGATATGATACCAATATGATATGGTATGTATGCAATGTATGGTGTAGATCACTAATGTGCACAAGTAACGTTGCCGGCAATACTCAAATGGCTAGTCTCGATAGTCAAGTGACGCAAAATGGGCTAGGGGTTATCAATGCAATGGCAAGGGAATATACAATGGAGGGATACCATGATACCAAGATGATATGGAGGTTACCGTACGCGGTGATGATGAGTGACGGTGTTCTTGATGTAGATACCAAGATGATGGATACTCATCCCTAAGTAGCTGAAACACATTACGAAACGGAGAAACCGCGAGCTCAAAATCTCAAACGTCAAATGTCAATTTGTGGTAGCGGGAAAGCGGTGGTGGTGGCGGAAGCTCAATGGGATTGCAGAAATGCAATGATGGGTTTTGCGAGTAGGCAATGCGGAAATTGAGGGTAAGGTGGTGGACTATACATGGTGTATGAATTGAAAGCACGGTCCATAAGTACCCGAAACACCTTAAGAGACACAACTCACAACACAAACAAAATTGGGTTAAGTCGGGGTGGTGGAAGTGTATGGTGGCCAAGCCTATGCGGAAGTTATGCTGCTGGTGGTGGTTGATGAAGAAGCAACCATCCCTAAGTAGCCTAAACACCTTAGGAGTCTCAAATGACTACTCAAACAACCACTAATGCTATCGGGATCAATATGAGTTAGGTTGCGGAAGTCGGTGGTAGTTATGCGGATGATATAGTGGAAGCCCTAGGCAACGATGCCAAAGTTCAAACACTTTGATGGAGTCAAATGGTGATGGTAGTATTTTTGTGGGATGGGGGATGTCAAGAGCTTCAAAACGAGCTAAAGAACGTCAAAATCGGACTCCGAATGAATTAGTTATGGACAAAATGGTGAAACGGGGCAGGGTGAATTCCCAGGGGCCGGACATCCGGGGTGGGGGCGGATATCTGGGGTGTGTGTCTCCAGAACCATGCGGATTTTGTGCTCCAGGAGCTGGATGTCCGGCTTGGGGCCCGGATGTCCGGCCCGACGATTCCAGATCGGGATTTGGACTTCGAAACTTGATTTCGGGCGGAAATTGATGATTTGGGGGGGCAAAATTGATGAGATTTCGTGGATGGAAAGTGGGGAAACTTGGGGGAAAGCTAGATCTACTCAAGACACAACGAATCCATGGATCAAAATCAACAAAATATCATCAAACCAACAAATCAAAAAAATTGGGGGCTAATTTTGGTGGGGATTTTCGAATTTGGGAAGAACAAAACAAAATTAGGCTAGAAAAAGAAGAGGGGAGGCTCCGAAATCGTGATCAATGTGGCTCTGATACCAAGATGATGTAGGGTGGAACCCTATACGGCCGATCTTTCACGAAAGGAGAGGATCCCAAATAAGAACACGAAGAACACGGGGAAGAACGGAGAGAAATCACAAGGGGAAACACCTAAGAACAAGTCCAATAACACATCCACTAGCGAATCAAACACACAAGATCCACAAGGTACATGAACAACAAAGGGAAAGATACAAGGTAAGGTTCATCTTCATGAGCAGGTCTTGAATCCATGAGGGGATCTTCCTGTGAGGGGTCTTGAATCCAAGGTGTTTCTTCTCCGAAGAGGGGCCGCGGTCTCTCTCGTGGAGTAGATCCGTAATGGATGAGCAAAGCTCTATCTCTAAATGAGCTACTACTTTGCTAACCCTAACTAGGAGGAGGTGGAGGAGTATACATAGTCTAAGGCCACGAAGGGGTAAGTGAGGAGGGGTGATGCGGAGCATCCCAAGGTCATCCCCATGGACCTAGCATCGTCTCACCAAGTGCCTAGCGGACCCATGACACGAGCACGTGCAAGAGCTCTTGAAACCGAGGTGACATCTCTCCTCTCACAAGTTCACTTCGATGCACATGAGACATGGCTACTACCTCAAATGGAGACATTATGCATATTCAGGTGTCAAGGAGTTGGCCATGAAGAAGCTAAGTAGCAAGGAGAATCAGAAGAGGAAGATGGACGTGAAGAAGAAGGGATGAGGAAGAAGATACAGGCTCCAGACGAACGACCAGGGCCGGACGTCCGACACCCCCTCACCCGAGCCAAAACTACGGATTTCCGAAGCCGCCCAGACAACCGGCGCTCGGACGACCGATCGAAGCCCACCCGAGCCAAATCTACGGACGTCCGACAGGCACCGGACATCGCGAGCCTCCGGACGACCGGTGACTCCTGGACGTCCAACGCCTGTGTCCTGCCATGGACCTGATGAAACTGATTTTTTTCCAGTATTTGTCACCACCACCGCCCCACTTCCGCATACGCACTTCCACCACCGCTATACACCATCACCACTTCCGCATAGCACCATCATTACTTATCCATTTCGCTCTCTGGCACGTGTTGCCATTTCGAGATCTGAAAATTTGAGTTGCGGTCCCGTGTCCTATTTGTGTTTCAGCTATTTAGGTATGGTTCGACATCAACATCACTGCCGCTCATCATCGCAATGGACACGTCATCAACAACGACCACGTCGACTACATCTTGGTATTCGTGCCACCTTTTTGACACCATACCATGCACAAGATGCGGTAACCTCACCTTGGTATTAGACATATCATTCTTGCCATTACATTGATAGCCATCATAGCCTTACTCCTTTCCGTCGCTTACCCATTGAGACTAGCTTTTGAGTATTGCCGGCAACGAGACTTGTGCACATTAGTGATCATACTTCCCATAGCATACATACATCATTGGTGCATATATTGGTATCATCTGTTATGTAACAAGGTTGTCATCGCATACACAATTGCTATCTTGGTTCATGAAGCATTGCATGAGAAAAGAGCTCAAACAACAAAGAGCCAAACAAGCTTTTAAGCAAAAGGGAAAGATAAGCAAAGAGCTTTTAAGCAAGAACCATAGCATCATACAACATTAAGATTGTCATACTAGATCATCTTGGATCATATCATAGAAACACCTTGCATAGAGCATACTTGGGATAGAAGTCGTTGCATTTTTGCTAAGTAGGTTGTGCACAAGTCTTTGTATCCGCCTATTGTGCAATCGTGCGAGCGTCTCTCTAGTGTTGTGCAACAAGAGCATTTTTGTGGATTGCACATTTTGGCTCACCCTTGGTTGCACGACCCCACTTATCTTTTTGTGTGTGTGTTTCCGTGTACCGTATATTGCTGGGTCTACTTGTTGCATTGCAATCTTGCGAATCTTTTCCAACATTATTGAAGCTCATTTACAATTGCATCAAATTTTGTGCCACCATCCTAACCAAGCTCCACCATAAGCTTTTACTTGTTTAGGTGTCAGCAACCAACAAGAATTGGTACCAATTGTGCTATTTCCTTGTTCCACATTGGAGTGATCATTGATCCACCTTCAACTTCGGTCAAGGTACATTTGGTATACGTTCTTCTCTTTCTACCACTCACATTTTTCTCTTGGAATGATGTATAGGCCAAGTACTTCTACCAACCCACTCTTCATTGAGCACGACAACGACATGAACGCCTACGTCACCAAGAGCCACCTCTTTGGTGCACAACATGATTTGCATCAAGAGCAACAAGCAATGAGGGATCCATCGACAACCTCGTCGCCGACTTGCGACTCTCCGAGCAATATACAAGGGACTACTTCGACCACAAGCTCGATGATCACAAGCAAGAGAACGACGCAAGAATGGATGAGATTCGTGCTTTGTTGCTCAACCGCTCTTCTTCCACTTCGTCCTCATAAAGACGGAGCCGCTCAAGTCGACCCTCCGACTTCACCCTCTCCGGCTCAAGTACACCGACATCGAACACTCTTCGACGTGCCGCGCACAACGATCATCAAGAAAGCCTGAATCCTCTACGCGACACCAACTCTCAAGAACACCGACAATGTCAAACCCAAGAGGCTTTTGCGCTAGCACGAGAACGGCAACGACAATGCCAACATGAAGAGGAAGAGCGAGTGCGTCTACACCAAGATGCACAAGATGCCGAGGCACAATAACAAGAAAAACAACTCCATGAAGCTCAAGCACTTGAGGCGCAACGTGCCCTCCAAGATTCAAGTTGAGTCGTAGCCAACCGAGGCCGACAAATTCGTGAACATGAAGAATCACTTCGTGAAGAAGCTCACGAACGACGACTCAAGCTCGCGTGCAACGTCAAGCTAGACAAGTTCCTCCACAAGCTTGCCAAGAACATCAAGTTCTCCAAGAGCATGAAGACAATGGGAATCCTCCACGGCAAGAGCAACATGAGGTTGACAACCCTCCTCGCCAAGAGCACAATGAGTTTGACAATCATCAACAACATGGGCGTCATCATCTTCGACCCCAACACAATGAAGAGAAATGCTACGGCAAGCTAAAGTTCACCATGCCCAATTTCAATGGAAGCAACGATCCCGAAGAGTACCTTTCATGGGCATTGAAGGTCGACAAAATCTTCCGCTTGCACAATTATGAAGAAGATAAGAAGATCGCGATGGCATCCCTTGAGTTCCAAGACTATGTCCTCATTTGGTGGGAACAAGTCATCGAGCGCCGTGAGGCAAGAGGTGAACCACCCATCACTACTTGGGCGCAAATGAAGGATGTCATGAGACCACGCTTCATGCCTACCTACTACAACCTCGACCTCTTCAAGAAACTTCAACTACTCAAGCAAGGAACCAAGAGCGTTGAAGAGTAATACAAGGAGATGGAGAATGCCATGATAAGAGCCAATGTCACGGAAGATGATGAGCAAAAAATGTCACGTTTCTTGAATGGACTCAACCATCCTATCAAGAAGATCTCCGACTTCCAACCATACTCGAACCTCATCGAGCTAGTGCATCAAGCTACCAAAGAGGAACGTCAAGTGCAAGATGATTACAAGTATGCCAAGTTCTCATCCAAGTCATACGGCTTCTCCAACACCCAAGCTTCAACGACTCCAACACCGTCTACCAAACCTTCTACAAGCAACGTCGACAAGTCGAGTTCCAAGAAAGCTTCGTCAACTCCAATTCATCCTCCTACAACAAGCAACTTCAAGCCGAGAGCTTCATCATCATCTACCCCAACCGATGAGACCGTCAAGACGAGTTCCTTCAAATGCTTCATATGCAGAGGCCGAGGCCACAAGTCCTATGAGTGCACCAACAAGCGGACCATGATCTTCAACGACGACGGCACTTATGACTCAATGAGTGAAGGATAAATGGAATCCCTTGATCAAGTGGCCATACACCGGCAAGTGAATGAAGAAGACATGGAACAAGTCTTTTGCGATGAAGATTCAAGTCCCGCTCTAGTTGTCTCCAAGGTCTTGACTCTTCAACATAACCAAGAAGAAGACCAAAGATGCCATATCTTTCACACCAAGGTTGGCATCAATGGAAGATCCGTCAAGGTCATCATTGATGGAGGGAGTTGTCATAACCTCGCAAGTGAAGAACTTTGCTCCAAGCTCCAATTTCCCAAGACGAAGCACCCACATCCCTACAAAGTTCAATGGCTTAGCGACTCCGGCACTATTTAAGTCGAGCATCGAGTACAAGTCTCCTTCAAAATTGGTGCCTACGAAGACACTGTGGAGTGTGACATCGTTCCAATGACTGTTTGCCACCTTCTTATTGGACGCCCATGGAAATTTGATAGAGGTGTCATCCACAATGGCTGAATGAACCACTACATATTCAAGATGAAAGGAAAGGAGTATGTACTTTGCCCCATGTCTCCAAGCCAAGTGATCACCGACAAGCAAGCCACCCATCGTGGAGAGAATAGTGAGAGAGTGAGCCACCAAAAAGAGAGTGAGCGCCACAAGCCCAAATCGAGTGCCTCCACGATGAGCGACAAGAAGAAATTAGTACTATTTGCCACCAAAAGTGAGATAAGAGGAGTGTGTGAGAACCCATCTAGTGTCCTACACTATGTCCTTTTGTGCAAGGACAATGCAACACAAGCTAACACCGCTCATGCTCTACCTTTAGTGTTGTCTTCTCTTTTGCAGGAATTTCAAGATGTTTTCCCTGACGAGCTACCTCCGGGACTACCTCCACTATGAGGCATCGAGCACCACATCGACCTCATCCCTGGAGCACCTCTTCCGAACAAAGCTCCCTACCGCGTCAACCCCGAAGAAACCAAAGAAATACAAAGGCAAGTAAAGCATCTCATAGACCATGGACATGTGCATGAAAGTTTGAGTCCTTGTGCCGTTCCGGTCATTCTTGTGCCAAAACAAGACAGTAGCTTTCGCATGTGCTCCGATTGTAGACCTATCAATGCTATCACCGTTCGCTGTAGGTATCCCATTCCACGCCTTGATGATATGCTTGATGAACTTAGTGGTGCCACTATATTCTCCAAAATTGATCTTAAAAGTGGTTACTATCAAATCCGCATGCACAAGGGTGATGAATGAAAAACCGCTTTCAAAACCAAGTTTGGGTTGTATGAGTGGTTAGTTATGCCAATGGGTCTATCAGAAGCACCGGGTACTTTTATGAGTCTTATGAATCATGTCTTTCGCCCTTACATTGGTGTGTTTGTTGTGGTCTACTTCGATGATATCCTTGTGTATAGCAAATCTCTTCAAGATCATGTCACCCATGTTCGAACCATTTTACAAACTCTTCGAAACGAGCATCTCTTTGCTAACATGGAAAAGTTCCTTTCCGGCGTTAATAAGCTCGTTTTCTTGGGTTTTGTTGTATCTTCTAAGGGTGTTCATGTAGACGAGTCCAAGATCAATGCTATTAAGACATGGCCCCAACCAACCAACTTGCAACAAGTGCATAGCTTTCTTGGCCTTGTGGGTTTCTATCGTTGCTTTGTGAAAGATTTTAGCACCATTGCTTCGCCTTTGCTTGCTTTGAGCAAGAAAATGTGCCTTTTGTTTGGGGACCATCCCAAGATACAGCTTTCAATGAGCTTAAGAATTTGCTTACTCATGCTCCCGTGCTTTCTTTACCCAACTTTGACAAGCCCTTTGAGATTCATTGTGATGCTAGTGGTCATGGCATAGGAGGTGTGTTAACACAAGAGAAGCGCCCCATAGCTTACTTTAGTGAAAAACTTTCCGGAGCGCAACTCAATTACCCCATCTATGACAAAGAGTTATATGCTTTAGTGCAAGTTTTGCACGAATGGGAACACTATCTTCGCCCTCATCAATTCATCATTCATACCGATCATGAAACGCTCAAGTACCTTAAGGGTCAAACCAAGTTGAACAAGCGTCATGCTAAATGGAGTGAATTTATTGAGTCTTTTCCTTATATCATCAAGTACATTAAAGGTAAGGAAAATATTGTGGCGGATGCCCTTTCCCGCATATACATGCTTGTTACTCAACTTGAATTGGATGTCATTGGCTTTGAGCACATAAAAGACTTGTATGAGCATGATCCCACTTTTTCTACTCCTTATGCCAAATGTTTGACGCATACATCTTGGGAACGCTATCACATCAAAGATGGATATCTTATGAGAGCTAACAAGCTTTGCATCCCCGAGTCTTCTCTTCGTTTGTTGCTTTTGCAGGAATCTCATGGGGGAGGATTAATGGGACATTTTGGACGCGACAAGACTTTTGCTACGCTCTCCAAGAACTACTATTGGCCCAAGATGTTTCAAGACGTCAACCGCTTCACCAATTGATGCTCTACATGTCGCAAAGCTAAGTCAAAAGCTCAATCCCATGGCCTTTACATGCCTCTCCCAATTCCAAATCAACCATGGGAAGATATTAGCATGGATTTTGTACTTGGATTTCCTATGACTAGAAATGGAAAGGTTTCGGTATTTGTCATTATGGACCGCTTCTCTAAGATGGCACATTTCATTCCTTGCAACAAGATAGACGATGCTTCACATGTAGCCAATCTCTTTTGTAGGGAAATATTGCGTCTACATGGAGGGCCAAAGACGATCATCTCGGACCGCGACGTCAAGTTCCTAAGCTACTTTTGGAAGACCCTATGCGCCAAGCTCGGAATCAAGCTACTCTTCTCCATGGCATATCATCCACAAACCGATGGCCAAATAGAGGTGACCAACTGCACACTCTCTGCTCTACTTTGAGTACTCATCAAGAAGAACATCAAGGAGTGGGAGGAGTGCCAACCTATCGCCGAGTTCTCCTACAACCGAGCAAGACACTCAACAACCGGCAAGTCCCCCTTCGAGGTCGTCTACGGATTCAATCTATTGTCCCCATTGATTCTACCGCTACCACTACAAGAGCGCATCAATTTGGACGCAAGTGCACGTGTGAACCGTCTCAAGAAGGTGCATGAAGATACAAGGCACACCATCGAGTGCCAAGTACAACGACTTGCGACCGAGCTCAACATCAACAAGCAACCCATGCTATTCGACATTGGTGATCTTGTGTGGCTACACCTTCGCAAAGAACACTTCCCCACCGAACACAAGTCCAAGCTTCTACCTCCAGCGGATGGACCCTTCAAGGTGCTTGCATGCTACAAAAACAACGCTTACAAGATCGACCTCTCGCATGACAAGTTAAATGTGAGTGACATCTTCAATGTTAAGGACCTCTCGCCCTACCATGGTGATGAAGAATTTGATCTGAGGTCGGATCTTCCCCAAGGGAGGGGAGATGATGCGAAGCATCCCAAGGTCATCCCCATGGACCTACCATCGTCTCACCAAGTGCCTAGCGGACCCATGACACGAGCACGTGCAAGAGCTCTTGAAACCGAGGTGACATCTCTCCTCTCACAAGTTCACTTCGATGCACATGAGACATGGATACTATCTCAAATGGAGACATTATGCATATCCAGGTGTCAAGGAGTTGGCCATGACAAAGCTAAGGAGCAAGGAGAAGCAGAAGAGGAATATGGACGTGAAGAAGAAGGGATGCGGAAGAAGCTACAGGCTCCGGATGACCGACCAGGGCCGGACGTCCGACGATCTCCAGGCTCCGGACGTCCGACCTAGACCGGACGTCCAACACCCCCTCACCCGAGCCAAAAATATGGATTTCCGAAGCCACCCGGACGACCGGCGCCCGGACGACCGACCCTGACCGGACGTCCGACCGAAGCCCACCCGAGCCGAATCTATGAACGTCCGACACGCACCGGACGTCTGGACCCTCGCGAGCCTCCGGACGACCAGTGACTCCCGGACATTCGGCGCCTGTGTGCTGCCATGTGTTGGGCCGCAGCCGATCTACCCCCACTTCGGCCCCTTTTTGCACTAATACTATAAATAGACCTCCTATTCCTTCTAGCTAGGTTAGCATTGGTTTAGCTCATATTAGAGATAGTGCATTGCTCATCCACATTGGATCTACTCCACGAGAGAGACCGCGGCTCCTCTTCTTAGAAGATCCCTTTGGATTCAAGACCTCCTTGCGGAGAAGAACATCAAGACCTCCTCACGGAGAAGACCGGCTACCTTTGTATCGTTCCTAGTTGACCGTGGGTCGTGTGATCTCTTATGTATTCGAGGATCTAGCATATGTGTTACTATTTCTTGTTGGTTTAGTGATTTTCTTGTGTTTCCTCTCGTGTTTCCCCTCGTGTTTTCCTTCATGTTCTTTGTGTTCATCGCGGGATCCGCTCCTTTCATGAAAGATCGGGCGATTGGGGTTCTACCCTACATCAAGGGGATACATGGGCCTCTAGCCCGGCTGTGCACACGCAGGTGCCGGATGTCCGGGCTGGGGGCCGGATGTCCGGGGCTTTAGGAGGCGCCGGATGTCCGGGGCTCGGGCCGGATGTCCGGGCTGAAGTGGCCAAACTTCTGCTGTGTTCTATCGTCGATGCCGGATTTCCGGGGGAGAGGCCGAATGTCTGGGAGTTGGAGGGGCGCCGGATGTCCGGGCACACGGGCCGGATGTCCGGCCACTGATGCTGTTTGCCGTCTGTCAGGGCAGCTCTTGCGCAGCTGCCCAGGTGCCGGATGTCCGGCCTCTGGCCCGGATGTCTGGCTGATGTAGCTTCAGCAGCTCCGCCTTCTTCCGTCATCGCTTCCAGTTGTTCCTTGGCGCTTGCACTCCTCCTCGTCGTTCATAGTGTTTCGAGAATACCTATGCATGCACACGAGTGGAGTGTCAAGTAGTATACCATCCTCGAAGGTGTCAAATGAGCACGTATAAAGGAGATGATTCACCTTTGTGTATGTGAAGTAGATGTCGCACGTGTCACTCGCCGAACAGACTCTTGACATGTTGATGTCCATAGGATGCTCCGCATCAACCACTCAGGTTTGTCAGCACTGTAGGGACGGACCCAAGCACAAGCGTCGTGCCAGCATGTGAAGTCCCCGTTGCGGGATGAGTAGGAGGCCGGTCAGCAACACGGGTGGCCGCAAAGGGCAACAGGCAAGCAGGTGGTGATCATAAGGTAACTCATGCAAGGAGGCAAGCTAGTTCGAGTAGATGCAAGAACGATACATGCCATAGGGACGGACCCATGCGTCCTGGGGATGATGTAGCCTGAGGGGCGCCCCCAACAGAGTAAGCTAAGGATGCAAAAGGGTGCATGTCGCAGGGACATGTCCATGTGACCTAGCGATGATGCAGCCTGAGGGGCGCCCCGAGCTGAATAAACCAGAAAATGTCACATGGCACTATTGTTGAAGAGGCGTTGGAGCAGCTGAAGATGCGCGCTGAAGAAGTCGCTCCTCACAAGTCACCCGGTGGCTGGTTCCCAGGGGACCCTGGAGGCTTCGGCTCCTCCTCCCCCAGGATGGCATGGCGCCTGGCCTCACGAGCCGCCAGGGCGCCCTGCGTGAGCTAGTTTAAGGCAACAGCTGCGTTCGGCAGGCCGAAGGGCATCCGAACATAGCTGTGTGGGGGGCCTCCGCACCGACCAATGCTCGATGGCCAGAAGCGCCCCTGAATGCGGCCCTGTTGAGCCTAAGAACATCGACATAGACACGCAGCTCGTCGTCCACGCCAGGACAAGGAGCTACGCCAGGTGGTGGGCGGCGGTCGCCGTGCATGGTTCTTGCCTGTTGAAGCTCCTTGGTGGTCTTGGTGGTGAACTCCTGAGTACCGAGCACCTCGTGCCTTATGCCCTGTGAGGGAAGCGTGCAGTGAAGCATGCCTCCACGTGGTGCCTGAGCACCTCCCTCGTGACATTGGCTAAGTCTGAGGTCCTCCATAAGAGAGCCCCCAAGCCCAGCCTAAGGAGGGTGCCGGGCGCGCCTTCCTATGCGAGGGAGGGAGGCGCTCCATCTACGGGCGCAGGTCCTGATGTGGTGCTGCTGGAGACGCTGCTCTCCTGAATCCCTCGATGGAGCTGCTGCTTCTTCTTCTTGGGGATGGCCTCAGGAGGGTAGATGGCGCCTTCGTTATCTGGGTCTTCGACCGCTGCAGCTTGGTAAGCACGCTCGAGGGAGCATACCGCATCCTTCTCCTCACAGGCGATCGTGATGACTCCGCAGCTCCTGGGCATCTTGAGGACGTTGTAGCCATGATGGGTCATGTAACACCCTCGATGCGGCTATATCTCCCACGTGTCGAAGCACGACTTAGAGGCATAACCGCATTGAAAGCAATGTCGCAAGTGAGGTAATCTTCACACAACCCATGTAATACATAAGGCAAAGAGATACATAGTTGGCTTACAATCGCCACGTCACACAATACATGTATAAAGCATTACATCAACCAAATACAATCAAGGTCCGACTACGGAACCAAAATAAAAGAAGAATCCCAAATGCGACAAGGTCCCCGATCGACCCCAACTGGGCTCCACTACTGATCAACTAGAACGAAACAACACAAAGGACAAGATCTTCATCGAGCTCCTCCTTGAGCTTGGTTGCGACACCTGCTCGGTAACATCGGACCTGCAAGCTAGTTTTGGAAGTATCTATGAGTCACGGGGACTCAGCAATCTCGCACCCTCGCGATCAAGACTATTTAAGCTTATAGGAAAGGCAAGGTAATATGTGGAGCTGCAGCAAGCGACTAGCATATATGGTGGCTAAACATATGCAAATGAGAGCGAGAAGAGAAGGCAAAGCACGATCATGAAACTATGATCAAGAAGTGATCCTAAAACAACCTACGTCAAGCATAACTCCAACACCGTGTTCACTTCCCGGACTCTGCCGAGAAGAGACCATCACGGTAACACACGCGGTTGATGAATTTTAATTAAGGTCAAGTTCAGGTTTTCTACAACCGGACATTAACAAATTCCCATCTGCCCATAACCGCGGGCACGGCTTTTGAAAGTTCAAATCCCTGCAGGGGTGTCCCAACTTAGCCCATAACAAGCTCTCACGGTCAACAAAGGATATTCCTTCTAGCGGGAAGACCCGATCAGACTCGGAATCCCGGTTACCAGACATCCTCGACAATGGTAAAACAAGTCCAGCAACACCGCCCGAATGTGCCGACAAATCCCGATAGGAGCTGCACATATCTCGTTCTCAGGGCACACTCAGATGAGTAGTCCGTACAACTAAAACCAGCCCTCGAGTTTCCCCGAGGTGGCGCTGCAAGGGGCTCTAGTTTGGACCAACACTCAGAGGAGCACTGGCCCGGGGGGTTAAAATAAGATGACCCTTGAGTCTGCAGAACCCAAGGGAAAGAAAAAGCTAGGTGGCGAATGGTAAAACCAATGTTGGGCATTGCTGGAGGAGTTTTACTCAAGGCGAACTTTCAAAGGGTTCCCATTATAACCCAACCACATAAGGAACGCAAAATCCGGGAACATAACACCGATATGACGGAAACTAGGGCGGCAAGAGTGGAACAAAACACCAGGCATAAGGCCGAGCCTTCCACCCTTTACCAAGTGTATATATGCATTAATTAAGTAAAAGATATTGTGATATCCCAAAAAGTAAACATGTTCCAACAAGGAACAACATCTCCATGTTCCAACAAGGAACAAACTTCAATCTTCACCTGCAACTAACAACGCTATAAGAGGGGCTGAGCAAAGCGGTAACATAGCCAAACAACGGTTTGCTAGGACAAGGTGGGTTAGAGGCTTGGTTCAACAATATGGGCGGCATGATAAGCAAGTGGTAGGTGTCGCAGCATAGGCATAGCAAAAGAGCGAGCAACTAGCAAGCAAAGATAGAAGTGATTTCGAGGGTATGGTCATCTTGCCTGAAATCCCGCAAGGAAGAAGAACGAGTCCATGAAGAAGAACAAACGGACGTAGACGAACGGATCCTCACAAACGCGACATTATCGGAACCAACCCGAAGAAGCAACACCGGAAAAGAAGCATACAGCATAGTAAACAACCAACGCATGAACATGGCACGGTGCACAAACAATTATGATGCATGTCCGGTTTAAAGAAGCATGGCATGGCAAAATGCACAAACAACACTACAACTTAAGTGGAGCTCAATATGCAACTCCATTGCATATTGACGAAACACCATGTGACTTATTTAGTTCTCTCTCGTTTATGTACCCAACAATATTAAATGTTGTTAAACATGGCAAGAGAGTGAAGCAAATGAAAACTACCTATCTAGGCAAGTTTAAATGAGGCCGGAAGCAACGAACAACAATTCCGGTAAATCCCCATGTGCATATTTGGGCTTGGTACTGTTCTGCCCTAAACAATATTTTAGAGTTGTTAAACATCTAAGGTGAAAGCACCATGTTAAACTAGGCATTATTCTACCCCATTTACATATAAAGTTTATTAAATTCGGAGTTCCGGTTATTTAGTTATGAAATAAATCATTTTAGCATGGCAATAGGCAAATATAAGCAAACATCATTTTAAACATTTTAAACATAGATGAAAGTGGCATATTAAGAAACTAGATGAAAAACTAAGCATATTTCATATATAAATTGTTTTAATCCGATGCACGGTTAATTAGTTATTAAATGCATGAACTCTAGGGACTAAACTACAAAACAGCGTTCTCTAAAAAAAGGAAAAACGTTCAGGAAAAAAACATGCGTTGGGCCGAAATCTTGCTGGCCCAACAGGAACAGGTGTTGGGGCTGCTCACTTTGGGCTGAGGGGAGGATGGGCCGGCTGGGCTGGCAGATCTGGGCCTCTCGCTGGAGGGGGGCCTTGGATCGGGGTCAACGCGATCGAAGCAGGGGAAGCAGGGCGTGCGGCTTGGGTCGCTCGAAGCAGAGGAAAACTAGCAGGCGCTGGCAGCAGGTCGACGCCGCGGGGCGAGGCAGCTGCAGCAGGACTTGGCGGCTCCGGCGGCAGGGGATGGAAGCAGGGGCGCGCCGCGGGCGGCTAGACGAAGCGCGCGAGGAGGCAGGCGCTCGTGCCCGACCTAGCGAAGCAGGACGGCGATGGACTTGGCGCGGAGGATGGAGATGGCGGCGGGGTCGATCTCGACTGGATCGGGTCAAAACGAGGCGTGGCGGCGCCGGCACATTGTGGAAGAGGACCGGCAGCAGGGATGACGAACGGGCGGTGGCCATGGCGCGGGGACGACCTCCTGTTGCTCATGTACCTGGCGAGAGAGAGAGAGAGAATTTGAGAGCGGGTGAGAGAGACCGAAGGAGACGGCGAAGAGATAGGAGGGCAGGGAAGGAGGCGCAGCTTTGCCGCGGTTGGATGACGGCGGGGATGAGCTGCTCGTGATCCCCTTGGGATTGAGCAGGGAATTTTATGGTTGGTGGAATGGTTGGCTCGGGAGGGATTGGTTTTGGTTGGCTGGCGCTGAAAACAAGGAGGAGGGGAGTAGGTGGAGTGGAGGCGGCGCGATGGGATCGGTGGAGCAACGCACCTAGGATCTAGGGTTGGACCAAATATATACATCAGGTGGAAAAGGTTAGGGGCTATCTGGAGTCTCCGATCAAAATCGAACGGTCAAGAAAATAAATAGGTAGGGAGTCCAATTAACAAAACGGAGACATTTTGTAGATGTTTGGGGATGATCCGGACACAACGGTGGTGACAGTCCGGGTCGGGTTCGGGACAACTTTCGGACGCGCGCGAGGGGGGCCGCGGGCTGGCGAGAGAGGTTAGGTTGGACCTGGCGGTAGGTAGTGACCTGTGTAGACGGTCTCGAGCTGAGAGAAGAGAAGAGAGAGAGGCCCGGCGACTGTTTCTGGAGACCAAAAATGTCCGACGTTTTGATCGGCTACTATTGCCGCTATATTTATCCGTTAGGGCGTCAAACGGCCTCCGAATGCGATGAAACTTGGCAGGCGGTCTACCTACACTATAATAAGACCACAGCCAACTCTCATCCCATTCCGAGAACATTTTCCGGCCACTTATAAAATACTATTTTGGACATGCCGCGGGCGCGTGCAAGTGTGTCTGGGCTCACAACGGACAACAGAAGGAATGGGGAGAAACCCGGACGGATGCAGGTTTTGAAAACATGATGATGCAATGCACATGATGACATGGCAAGATGCGGCACGCAAGAAAATGACAAGGCAACAACAACGGAACATCGGAAGACACCTGGCTCATCGGTCTCGGGGCGTCACAGGTCACTTCCATAAACTTGGCCAGGGCTGGGTACCCAAGGATGGTGTTGTACGGCAGGCGGATGTGGGCAACGTCGAAGTCGATGAGCTCAGTGCGGTAGTTTTCGCACCTGCCGAAAGTGACCGGAAGGCGGACCTGCCCGATCGGGGTGGTGGAGCCATCGGTAACTCCTGAGAAGGGCTTGCTAGGCTGTAGCTAGTCGTGTGGCACCTAGAGGCGGTCGAACGTCTCGACGGACAGGACATTGAGCCCCACGCCACTGTCGATGAGGGTCTTGGTGACTTGGACATTGCTGATGATGGGTGAGCAGAGCATTGGGAGGGCGCCGGCAATTGACGCGCACTTGAGTTGGTCGAAGGAGCTGAAGGTAATGGTGCACTTGGACCACCTAAGCGGGCGCGCGGCCTCGAGCCTGGGGAGGGCAGCGCTCACCTCGCGAGCAAACTGTTTGAAGATACACTGATGATGGTCGTCGTTCCTTCTTGGTGGTGGCGGCAGCGGAGGGAAGCTAGTGTTTCCCTGAGGGCGGTCTTCATGAGGCTGGTCTCTCCAGGCGCCCTCGCGAGGCTGGTCCTGCCAGCGATCCTCACGAGGCCGGTCGTGCCACTCTTGACGGGGGCCGCGTTCGTCCCAGCGTCCTCCGCTTCGTCCTCCTCCTCGGTTGTAGCCTCGGTTGTTGCGCTCGGGGCATCGGCCGAAGCGCCCCTCGCGGATGGCCCTGAGCTCTTGACAATCGTTTGTGTTGTGGTTGTGCATGTTGTGGAAGGAGCAGAACGGGCAGTTGGCCTTGGATGACTCGGGATGGTCATAGTCGCGCTTCATCTCCGGCTCCGCCGCGAGCACAGTAGCCACCTTGCGCTTCACGTCCTTGGTCTTGGCCTTCTTGTCTTCTAGGTCGGCTGCTGGAAGCTCTAGGGGGGAGAGGCGTCCCTCCTCAGCCCTTGCGCACTTGGTCGCAATGTTGAACATCTCCAGAGCTGTGCATAGGTCTCCATGTATGGCGAGCTCCTCCTTCATCTTGACGTTGTGGACACCATCGGAGAACACCGAGATGATGGCCTCGTCCGTCACCTTGGGAATCATGAGACGAACGTTGTTGAAACGCTGGATGTACTTCTGCAAGGTCTCCCCTGGCTGCTGCATGATGCGCCGCAGGTCACCAGTAGCAGGCGGGCGGTCACGTGTGCCTTGGAAGTTGGTGATGAAGCACTCGCACATCTCGCCCCAGGAGGAGATCGATCCCTCAGGCAGGTTCAGCAGCCACGAGCGCTCGCCGTCCTTGAGAGCCATGGGGAACAAGTTCAGCATGACCTTCGCGTCGCCGTTGGTCGCCTCGATGCTCAGCTCGTAGAGCTGCAAGAACTCAGCAGGGTCGGGGGTGCCGTCGTCGCGCAGAGGCGGGTCGGGCTTGAACTTGCCGGGCTAGACAACGCTCCGCAGCTCGGGGGTGAAGGTGCGGCAACCCGCCGTGGTAACTGGAGCCCGCCGTGGAGACGGAGCCTGGTCTTGGTACCCAGGCGCCACCGTCACAGGCGGCGCTCGATCCTGACGTGGTAGTGCAGGGAGCGCAGGAGCATCTTCTTGCGGCCGAGGGATCTCTTGGCAGCTTCTCTCTTCGTGTGCGGGCGCCCTGTGCGGCGGGTCGCGCCGCGGGGCCGCGTGTCTTGGAGCAAGTGCGGCGTCTTGATGTTGAGGTGGTAGAGGCGCTCCATGGGCTACATCGTCCGCAGCTGGAGGTGGGTGAGGCCGCGAGAGAGATGATGCGGGGGAGCCTCTAGCGGCGCTGATGAGCTCGGCGATGCGGTCCAGCCAGTCTTCATAGAGGTCGTCGATCGGGCAGTAACGCAGCAGCTCGCGTGCCATATGCAGCGCGGCCTGCGTGTCCGTGCGTGCGCGACGAGCGTGGGATGACGAGCCAACTGGAGTCAGTGACGGGGTGGCGGTGCGTCCATCCCACCGCACAGAGGGGTGCGGCGACCAAGCTTGCTGCTCGTTTCCCGCCGGGCCGGTGGCCGTGTTGGCAGCAGGTGATGGAGAATGGCGGGGAGGACCGCCAACGGGTGCCGTCTGAGCGACGCAAGTGGCGAGGGCGGCCCAGTGCTCAGCATGGGCTCGGCGAGCATCGTCCATGGATGCGGCGGAGCAGTGGTACGTCGATCGATGGAAGAAAGGCTTTAGCTCACCCCTACCTGGCGCACCAAATGTCGGATTGCGGGTTCCGGCTAACCCTTGAGGTTCAAACTCTGGGGTGCGCATGAAGAATACTCTCTCCCTAGTTCGCTCGCTCAACGATCTCACGGCCTAGCTCGATGAACCAAAGGAACAAGAGACACAAGGGTTTATACTGGTTCGTGCCACCTTGCGGTGTAATACCCTACTCCAGTGTGGTGTTGGTGGATTGCCTCGCGGGCTAAGGATGAACTAGTACAATGGGTGAACAACCTTAGGAGGAGAGGTGTTCTTGAGCTCGGCGAGCTGGTGGATGTGAGGATGGAACGGATCTGATCCAAGATGAGTCCATACTCCCCTTATGGTGGTGGCTAGTCCTATTTATAGAGCCCTGGACCTCTTCCCAAATGTTAGGCGGGAAGGGATCCCACAACGACCAAGTTTGAAGGGAGACAACTAGTACAAGCCGTCCTAACAAAAGGTGGTCTTTGCCTGCCAAAGGCTCTGGTGGTGACGCTGTTGTGGGCTCCGTGGTGACCTCCATCCTGCCGTCCTGCAGGTCTTGGTCTTGTTGCACCGATATGGAAAGCTTTGCCTAATGCCTCGGGACTCCTCGCCTGCGCCTGCCTCTTTAGCACGAAAGAGGAAACTGGTACACTGCACTCGTTGGCGCCCGCCTGGCCTTGGTCGTCATGGCTCACGTCACGTGAACCTCGCGATGTGCCCCTTGTATAGAGATCTCCGCTCCTCAGGAGCCAGCCTAGTGAGGCTACTCTAGGGGAGGCCTTGGTGTCGTCCGCTTCGCGAAGCTTGGCCCCCGCGAGGGTCTTGAGTGGTTGCTACTGAAGATGGGACATACCAGGCCGTTGGTGGAGCCATGCACAAGCCCGCATGCAGGTAAGTCTGGGCACCCCCGGTCCTAGAACACCGACAGATTCCCTTTGCAAGTGAGGAATAGATAGGAAAGAGTTTTCTTACGGCCAGTATGTTGCACACGCTAGGGTCGGCCGTAAAGTGTATTCATTTTTCTCATGTAAAAGGGAGGTTATTTTATAAAATAGACACAATGTGTTTTTAAGGGTAGACACCCGTATCAAGTTTAAGAGAGACCTTTAGAAAACCTATGTGTTGCGATTTCTTTGTAGACATTGTTTTTGCGCATGTGTACCATCATCGAGATTGGTTTTCTCGTGCTAAGCTGCTAGGTTCAAACCCTCTATTTCGTGTACATTGCATGCACGAGTGAGGTCTTACTTCTTCTAAAGGAGGAGTGTCGTGAAAGATTGGGCTGCAAGAACCTATTGGATCTCACCACAAGGTTTGGTCTTCATCAGGTGGTATTCAGAGCAAGGTTATTCACGACACTGCGGAGTAGATGACTGGATTATCATGGAAGCTAAGTTATGGATTTCAACTGGAGGAGGAAGGTCGATGGGATGGGCTTTTTAATACTCATGTTGTGGTACAGGAGAGATCATGTGCCATGACAATCGATCACATGAGTTTGATCAATGCTGCAAGCATCAAGATGGTGGAGAAGCTAGATCTATTGATGACACCACCACTACTAGGGAAAAGCCTAGCAGTAGTGCGGGTTTGGGGTGTATCAGTAGCGCGGGCGCCCGCGCTACTGATACGGCGGCACAGCTAACTTGTAGCAGTAGCGCGTGTTGACACGCGCTACTGCTATACATGGTTAGCTATAGCGTGCGTTGCAGTACAATGCTACTTCTAATTATCTGTAGCGGGTCTTATACCCCACGCTACTACTATTACGTTCAAAAGCAAAAAATATCTTGATCCCGTGCATGTTGTCAATGGAAGCAGTTGTTCGATCCAGCAATGGTTGGGGTCGCCGGAGGCATGAACGAGCAGCGGTAGACTAGATCCGGCGGTGGCTGTTGGAGGAGGTCCTGTTTCCATGGAAGAGCAAGGCAGCGGCGTGGGGCTCCTCTTCCCGACCATGCCAGATATGGTCATCCATGGCGACTACCTGCACGGGCATGGACAGGGGATTGTGAGTCAAACCAGAGGGAGAGAGAGAAAAAAAAGAAAACCGAGGGAGAGAGGAAGGAGATGGAGGGAGTAGCGAGGCTGGTCACCGGTGGTTAGGTCTCCGGCGTGGTGGCGCGAGGCGGCGGCCTCCTAGACGCCGGTGGAAGACCGGCGAGCTCCTAGACGCCGGTGGCGCGAGGCGGCGCCCTCTTTCGGTGCCATGGAGGAGGAGGGGCGCATGGGCAAGAGGTCAATGTGAGAACGTATGGAGAGAGAGAGGAGAGGGAGTGGCGGAAGATAGGAGGGATTTGGGGGAGGGGAGGATGGGTGGGGAAAAGGTGGTGGGTGCGGATTAGCAGTAGCGCAGTACGTAAAACGCGCTGCTGCTAAGAAAGTAGCAGCAGCGCGCTTTCGGTACAAGCGCTACTGCTAACCGGGACCAAAAGTGTGCCCGATTTGAAAATTAGCAGCAGCGACCTCAGAAAAACCACGCTACTGCTACAGCTATAGCAGTAGCGCGGCTCGCGGCACCGCGCTGCTGCTAAATGGAGTTGGGTGGGCACTGTCGGTCGATATTTGTAGCAGCGCAGGTTACGCCGAGCGTGCTCCTGCTAAGCACTTGTCAGTAGCGGGTTTTCCACACCCGCGCTACTGCTAATTAGCAGCAGCGCTCCTTTTTGAGCCGCGCTGCTGCTAAGATTCTGTCTATAGGGTTTTCCCTAGTAGTGCACGGGCACAACCATATTTGTTCCGTTGGGGTCGCGAAGTGCTCAGTGTCACGCATCAAACCAAGGTACCGTCTTTGTAGGGTAATTATTTTTATTAGGTTTTGTGCGACATGATTCTGGCACCGATGATTTCATGTCCCTTATTGTTGGGCGAGCCATTGTACAAAAAACACGATGTCGTGTATGATTTTCCCACATACACATATACTGTCAAGAAGGGTATGTTGTGCAGCCTTGTGCCCATGGGGGAGGAGCATTTCATTACTTGGAGGAAAGACCATCAGAAAAGGATAAAATAAGCGGAAGATGCAAAAAAGAACATGGTTGAAGCTATTGAAATTTTGGTCATCACCGTTTAGTCTATAGATGCAAATATTGCTAAAAAGATGACCCAAAACCGAGGAGGGTTTTGATTCAAGGACGAGAGGATGATATGGCCGCACATATTTAAATAGAGTAGTTGATATTGTTACAGCCACGACAAATAAAGAAAAGCTAGTTGCCGAAACTTGTATCCATCAGGACCAGCTGAAGAGGATATGTTTGTATCAGGACAAAGAAAGATTAAGCACTTGTTTGGGGGCAAGAGATACACGTATATATATTTTGAATGCCTTGGTATGGATGTTGTAGCTCCACATACATGCAATCATGCATGCTGGGCTAATTACTCTAATGGATGTCCTTGTGTCACGTTAGAGAAAGAAAAGGAGACCTATGATGATTGAAGGACTCAATCAGACTCCGATTCAACTAGATCGGTCCACCAGATAAAAAATAAAGATATATTTATTTTTCTACCACGCAAAGAGAAGACACCTGAAGATGCCTCAAGGACTTTTGATGTGTTTGATTTTCTATCATTGTGTTCTGTTGGGTGAGGCCCACCTCACAAGGATATCAAGAAGATACGTTGTCATCAAGTTCGGATTGTGTTTAGGAAAATATCATGTAGGTTTCTATTTTTACTTAATTCCCTTTGTATGTTAGGAATGGATAGGAAAGAGTTTTCTTGCGCCAGTATGTTTCACATGCTAGGGTCGGCTATAAAGAGTATTCATTTTTCTCATGTAAAAGGGAGGTTATTTTACAAAATAGACACAATCTGTTTTTCAGGGTAGACACCCGTGTCAAGTTTAAGAGGGATCTTTAGAAAACCTCTATGTTGCGATTTCTATGTAGACATTGTTTTTGCGCATGACTACCATCATCGAGATTGGTTTTCTTGTGCTGAGCCACAAGGTTCAAACCCTCTATTTCGTGTACATCCCGTGCGCGGGTCAGAGCTTACTTCTTCTAAAGGAGGAGTGTCATGAAAGATCGGGCTTTAACAACTGATTGGATCTCACCACGAGGTTCGGTCTTCATCAGGTGGTATTCAGAGCAAGGTTGTTCACGACACTGCAGAGTAGATGACTGGATTATCATGGAAGCTAAGTTATGGATTTCAATTGGAGGAGGAAGGTCGATGGGATGGGCTTTTTAATACTCGTGTTGTGGTACATGAGAGATCATGTGCCATGACAATCGATCCAATGATTTTGATCACCGCTGCAAGCATCGAGATGGTGGAGAAGCTAGATCTATTGATGACACAACGAGCACAACCATATTTGTTCCGTTGGGGTCGCGAAGTGCTCACTATCACGCATCAAACCAAGGTACCATTCTTGTTGGGTAATTATTTTTGTGAGGTTTTGTGCGACATGATTCCGGCAATAATGATTTCATGTCACTTATTGTTGGGAGAGCCATGTTACAAAGCACGATGTTGTGTATGATATTCCCGCACACACGTATATTGTCAAGAAGGATAAGTTGTGCAGCCTCGTGCCCATGGGTGAGGAGCATTTCATTTCTACGAGGAAAGACAGTCGGAAAAGGATAAAAGAAGCGGAAGATGCAAAAAAGAACATGGTTGAAGCTATTGAAATTTCGGTTGTCACCGTTTAGTCTATTGATGGAAATATTGCTGAAAACATGACCCAAAACCGAGGACGGTTTTGATTCAAGGACGATAGGATGATATGACCGTGCATAGTTTAACTACAGTAGTTGATACTGTGACGGCCACGACAAATGAAGAAAAGCTAGTTGCTGAAACCTCTATCCATCAGGACCAGCTAAAGAGGTTGTGTTTTTATGAGGACAAACAAAAATATAAGGACATGGTTGGGGGCAAGATATACACGTATATGTATTTTGGCTGCTTGCTCTGGATATTATAGCTGCGCGTACATGCAATCATGCATGATGGGGTAATTACTCTAAAGGATCTCCTTGTGTCACGTTAGAGAAAGAAAAGGAGACCTATGTTGATTCAACAAATCAAGCAGACTCCGATTTAACTGGTTCGGTCCACCAGATAAAAAATAAAGATCTATTTATTTTTCTACCACACAAAGAGAAGACACTTGAAGATGCCTCAAAGACTTTTGATGTGTTTGATTTTCTATCGCTGTGTTCTATTGGGTGGGGCCCACCTCATGACAAGATTGTGTTTAGGAAAATATCAAGTTGGTTTCTATTTTTACTAGATTCCGTTTGCAAGTTAGGAATAGATAGGAAAGAGTTTTCTTGCAACCAGTATGTTGCACACGATAGGGTCGTCTATAAAGCATATTCATTTTTCTCATGTAAAAGGGAGGTTATTTTATAAAATAGACACAATGTGTTTTTAAGGGTAGACACCCGTATCAAGTTTAAGAGGGATCTTTAGAAAACCTATGTGTTGTGATTTCTTTGTAGAAATTGTTTTTTCGCGTGAGTACCATCATCGAGATTGGTTTTCTCGTGCTGAGCCGCAAGGTTCAAACCCTCTATTTCATGTACATCGCGTGCGCGGGTGAGAGTTTACTGCTTCTAAAGGAGGAGTGTCATGAAAGATCGGGCTGCAACAACCGATTGGATCTCACAATGAGGTTCAGTCTTGATCAGGTGGTATTCAGAACAAGGTTATTCACGACACTGCAGAGTAGATGACTGCATTATCAGGGAAGCTAAGTTATGGATTTCAATAGGAGGAGGAAGGTCGATGGGATGGGCTTTTGCATACTCGTGTTGTGGTACAGGAGACATCATGTGCCATGACAATCGATCACATGAGTTTGATCAACGATGCAAGCATCGAGAGGGTGGAGAAGCTAGATCTATTGATGAAACAACGAGCACAACCATACTTGTTCAATTGGGGTCGCGAAGTGATCACTGTCACGCATCAAACCAAGGTACCGTTTTTGTTGCGTAATTATTTTTTGAGATTTTGTGCGACGTGATTCTGGCACGGATGATTTCATGTCACTTATTGTTGGGCGAGCCATGGTACAAAAAGCAGAATGTTGTGTATGATTACCCCCCACACACATATACTGTCAAGAAGGGTAAGTTGTGCAGCCTTGTGCCCATGAGTGAAGAGCACTTCATTACTTGGAGGAAATACCATCGAAAAACGATAAAAGTAGCGGAAGATGCAAAAAAGAACATGGTTGAAGCTATTGAAATTTCGATGATCACCGTTTAGTCTATAGATGTCAATATTGCTCAAAAAGATGACCCAAAACCGAGGACGATTTTGATAAAAGGACGAGAGGATGATATGACTGCGCATAATTTAACTATAGTAGTCGATACTATTATGGCCACGACAAATGAAGAAAAGCTAGTTGCCGAAACTTGTATCCATCAGGACAAGCTAAAGAGGTTGTGTTTGTATCAGGACAAAGAAAAATATAAGGACATTTTTGGGAGCAAGAGATACACGTATATATATTTTGAATGCCTTGGTCTTGATGTTATAGCTGCACGTACATGCAATCATGTGTGCTGGAGTAATTACTCTAATGGATGTCATCGTGTCACGTTAGAGAAAGAAAAGGAGACCTACGTAGATTCGAGGACTCAAGCAGACTCCGATTTAACTAGTTTGGTCCACCAGGTAAAAATAAAGATTTATTTATTTTTCTACCACGCAAAGAGAATACACATGAAGATGCCTCAAGGACTTTTGATGTGTTTAATTTTCTATCATTGTGTTACGTTGGGTGGGGCCCTCCTCACGGTGAGATCCAGAGGATACGTCGTCAACAAGTTCGGATTCTCTTAAGAAAAATCTCAACTTGGTTTCTATTTTTAGTCGATTCCGTTTGCACGTTAGTAATAGATAGGAAAGAGTGTTCTTGCGGCCAGTATGTTGCACACGCTATGGTCGGCTATAAAGCGTATTCATTTTTCTCATGTAAAAGCGAGGTTATTTAATAAAATAGACACAATATGTTTTTAAGGGTAGACACACGTATCAAGTTTAAGAGGGATCTTTAGAAAACCTCTGTGTTGCGATTTCTTTGTAGAAATTGTTTTTGCGTGTGAGTACCATCATCGAGATTGGTTTTCTCGTGCTGAGCCGCAAGGTTCAAACTCTCTATTGCATGTACATCGCGTGCGCGGGTGAGAGTTTACTGCTTCTAAAGGAGGGGTGTCGTGAAAGATCGGGCTACAACAACCGATTGGATCTCACCATGAGGTTCGGACTTCATCAGGTGGTATTCAGAGCAAGGTTGTTCACGACACTGTGGAGTAGATGACTGGATTATCATGGAAGCTAAGTTATAGATTTCAATTAGAGGAGGAAGGTCGATGGGATGGGCTTTTGCATACTCGTGTTTTCGTACAGGAGACATCATGTGCCATGACAATTGATCACATGAATTTGATCAACGCTCCAAGCATGGAGATGGTGGAGAAGCTAGATCTATTGATGACACAACGAGCACAACCATACTTGTTCCATTGGGGTCGCGAAGTGCTCACTATCACGCATCAAACCAAGGTGCCGTTTTTGTTGCATAATTATTTTTTTGAGATTTTGTGCGACGTGATTCCGGCATGGATGATTTCATGTCACTTATTGTTGGACGAGCCATGATACAAAAAGCATGATGTTGTGTATGATTTTCCTCCATACACATATACTATCAAGAAGGGTAAGTTGTGCAGCCTCATGCCCATTGGTGATGAGCACTTCATTACTTGGAGGAAAGACCATCGGAAAACGAAAAAAGAAAAGTGGAAGATGCAAAAAAGAACATGGTTGAAGCTATTGAAATTTCGGTGATCACCGTTTAGTCTATAAATGGAAATATTGCTGAGATGACCCAAAACCGAGGACGGTTTTGATTCAAGGACGAGAGGATAATATAACCGCGCATAATTTAACTACATTAGTTGATACTGTTACGGCCATGACAAATGAAGAAAAGATAGTTGCTGAAACTTGTATCCATCAGGACAAGCTAAAGAGGTTGTGTTTGTATCAGGACAAAGAAAAATATAAGGACATTTTTGGTGGCAAGAAATACACACACACACACACACACACACACACACACACACACACACACACACACATATATATATATATATATATATATATATATATATATATATATTGGATTCCTTGGTCTGGATGTTATAGCTGCACGTACATGCAATCATGCATGCTGGGGTAATTACTCTAATGTATGTCGTGGTGTCACATTAGAGAAAGAAAAGGAGACCTACGAGGATTCAAGGACTCAAGCAGACTCCGATTTAACTAGTTCGGTCCACCCGATAAAAAATAAAGATCTAATTATTTTTCTACCATGCAAAGAGAAGACACATGAAGATGCCTCAAGTACTTTTGATGTGTTTAATTTTCTATCGTTGTGTTATGTTGGGCGGGGCCCACCTCCCGACGAGATCAAGAGGATACGTCATCAGGATGTTCGGATTGTGTTAAGGAAAATCTCAACTCGGTTTCCATTTTTACTCGATTCCCTTTGCAAGTTAGGAATAGATAGGAAAGAGTGTTCTTGCGGCCAGTATGTTGGACACGCTAGGGTCGGCTATAAAGCGTATTAATTTTTCTCATGTAAAAGCGAGGTTATTTTATAAAATAGACACAATGTGTTTTTAAGGGTAGACACACGTATCAAGTTTAAGAGGGATCTTTAGAAAACCTCAATGTTGCGATTTCTTTGTAGAAATTGTTTTTGCGCGTGAGTACCATCATCGTGATTGGTTTTCTCGTGCTGAGCCGCAAGGTTCAAACCCTCTATTTCATGTACATCGGTGCGCTTGTGAGAGTTTACTACTTCTAAAGGAGGAGTGTCGTGAAAGATCGGGCTGCAACAATCGATTGGATCTCACCACGAGGTTCGGTCTTGATCAAGTGGTATTCAGTGCAAGGTTGTTCTTGACACTGCGGAGTAGATGAGTGGATTATCATGGAAGGAGGAGGAGGAAGGACCATGGTACAAAAAGCATGATGTTGTGTATGATTTTCCCACACACACATATACTGTCAAGAAGGTTATGTTGTGCAGCCTCATGCCCATGGGTGATGAGCACTTCATTACTTGGAGGAAAGACCATCGGAAAAGGATAAACGAAGCGGAAGATGCAAAAAAGAACATGGTTGAAGCTATTGAAATTTCAGTGATCACCGTTTAGTCTATAGATGGAAATATTGCTGAAAAAGATGACCCAAAACCGAGGACAGTTTTGATTCAAGGACGAGAGGATGATATGACTCTGCATAATTTAACTACAGTAGTCTATACTGTTACGGCCACGACAGATGAAGAAAATCTAGTTGCCAAAATTTGTATCCATCAGGACAAGCTAAAGAGGTTGTGCTTGCATCAGGACAAAGAAAAATATAAGGAAATTTTTGGGTGCAAGAGATACACGTATATATATTTTAGATGCATTGGTCTGGATATTATAGCTGCACGTACATGCAATCATGCATGCTGGGGTAATTACTCTAATGGATGTCCTTGTGTCACGTTAGAGAAAGAAAAGGAGACCTATGAGGATTCAAGGACACAAGCAGACTCCGATTTAACTAGTTTGGTCCACCCGATAAAAAATTAAGATATATTTATTTTTCTACCACGCAAAGAGAAGACACATGAAGATGCCTCAAGGACTTTTGATATGTTTGATTTTCTATCGTTGTGTTCTGTTCTGTGGGGCCCACCTCACGACGAGATCAAGAGGATACGTTGTGAGCAAGTTCGGATTGTGTTTAGGAAAATCTCAACTCGGTTTCTATTTTTACTCGATTCCCTTTGTAAGTTAAGAATATATAGAAAAGAGTTTTCTTGCGGCCAGTATGTTGCACACGCTACGATCAGCTATAAAGTGTATTCATTTTTCTCATGTAAAAGGGAGGTTATTTTATAAAATAGACACTATGTGTTTTTAAGGGTAGACACTCGTATCAAGTTTAAGAGGGATCTTTAGAAAATCTCTGTGTTGTGATTTCTTGTAGAAATTGTTTTTCTGCGTGAGTACCATCATCGAGATTGGTTTTCTCGTGCTGAGCCGCAATGTTCAAATCCTCTATTTCGTGTAGAGCGCGTGCGTGGGTGAGAGTTTACTGCTTCTAAAGGAGGAGTGTTGTCGTAGTTTTGTCACGGCAAATGCCCTAGTGAAAGGACTTAGGTTTGGATCCATCGCACTAGGTTAGCTTAAAGGGATTGGACGAGATAAAGGACACAGAGAATTTTACCCAGGTTCGGCCCCTCTCAACGAAGTAAAATCCTACGTCCTGCTTCTAGTTGTATTGCTTGGGTTTCGATTACAAGGGAGCAAATATGCTTGACCTAGATCTCGATTGATTGTTTCTTGAGTTAACCCGCTGCCGGGTCACCCCTTTATATACAGTTTGATGCCCGGCGGCTTACAGAGTCCCGGCCGGCTCACACAAATGTGACCGACTCGGTTTCTAACTAAGCTTGCCTTACAGAACAAGTTAAACATATGGCGGCTCACACCCGTGGGCCTCAAGTCTTCTCCGAGTCTTGGGCCTTCAATTGGCTTGCTCTATGAACCGCCATCTTCATGTCTTCTTGGACCCTATCGGACCTCTTCGTCATAAGTCGCCAATGCATGACCCGGCCCCTTCTCGGCAGGTTATACCTAGTAGTTATATCCCCAACATTAGGCTCGAGGTTGATTTCAACTTGTTCACATCAATCTTCACCACTTGTCTTAGCAGAATCTTGCATTATTAATTCCTTTCCAATTCGCTGTTGTAACACCCTGTTGTAACACCCTCGATGCGACTATAGCTCCCACGTGTCGAGGCACGACTTAGAGACATAATCACATTGAAGGCA
The DNA here is from genome assembly GCF_003073215.2 of Triticum urartu. NCBI lineage: Eukaryota > Viridiplantae > Streptophyta > Magnoliopsida > Poales > Poaceae > Triticum > Triticum urartu. The sequence continues at coordinate 292,656,581 of NC_053025.1, read as the reverse complement.
TATGTCGCAAGTTAGACAATCTTCACAACATTCCATGTAATATGAATAATAAAGGGGAGAACATAGTTGGCTTACACTCGCCACGTCACATCAGAGTACATAAATAACATCCATCATCCAAACACTCATGGCCCGACTATGGCGCCAAAATAGAAGAAAACCCAACATGCGACAACGGTCCCAATCAAACCCCAACTAGGCACCACTACTGATCATCAGGAAAAGACACGTAGTAACACTGAGAGTCCTCCTCGAACTCTCACTTGAGCTCGTACTCGTCACCTGGAGCGGAATCACCTGGACCTGCATCTGGAGTTATAGTATATGTGAGCCACAGGGACTCAGCAATCTCGCACCCTCGCGATCAAGACTATTTAAGCTTATAGGAAGGAAAAAGGCAAATATATGTGGAGCTGCAGCAAGCGACTAGCATATATGGTGGCTAACTTATTCGCAAAAGAGAGCGAGAAGAGGAGGCAAAGCGCGAGCGAGAATCTAGAGGAACAACCTGCGCAAGCATTACTCCAACACCGTGTCCACTTCCCGGACTCCGCCGAGAAGAGGCCATCACGGTAACACACTTAGTTGATTCATTTTAATTAATTAAGGTTCAAGTTATCTACAACCGGACATTAACAAATTCCCATCTGCCCATAACTGCGGGCACGGCTTTCGAAAGTTCAATCCCTGCAGGGGAGTCCCAACTTAGCCCATGATAAGCTCTCACGGTCAACAAAGGAATAGACCTCCTCCCAAGACATTCCGATTAGACTCGGTATCTCGGTAATTCAAGACACTTCGACAGGTTAAAACAAGACCAGCAACACCGCCCGAATGTGCCGACAAATCCCGATAGGAGCTGCACATATCTCTTTCTTCAGGGCACACTCAGATGAGCGCTCCATACAACTAAAACCTAACCTCGAGTTTCCCCGAGGGGCGCTGCACAGGACTCTAGTTTGGACCAACACTTAGAGGAGCACTGGCCCGGGGGGTTTAAAATAAGATGACCCGCGGGCTCCGGAAACCTGAGGGAAAAAGAGGCTAGGTGGAAAATGGTAAGACCAAGGTTGGGCGCTGCTGGAAAAGTTTTAATCAAGGCGAACTATCAAGGGGTTCCCATTATAACCCAACCGCGTAAGGAACGCAAAATCCGGGAACATAACACCGATATGACGGAAACTAGGGCGGCAAGAGTGGAACAAAACACTAGGCGAGAGGCCGAGACTTCCACCCTTTACCAAGTATATAGATTCATTAAGATAACATGACAATATGATGACATCCCAACAAGTAAATAAATGTTCCAACAAGGAACGCCTCCAATCTTCACCAGCAACTAGCAACGCTATAAGATGGGCTGAGCAAAGCGGTAACATAGCCAATCAACGGTTTGCTAGGACATGGTGGGTTAGAGTTTCAACATGGCAATTGGGAGGCTGACAAGCAAAAGGTAGGCATCGTAGCATTGGCATAGCAAGAGCGAGCAAACTAGCATAGCAAAGATAGTAGTGATTTCGAGGGTATGATCATCTTGCCTGCACAGTTGTCAGAGTTGACTGGATCCTCACAAGCAAACTCAACGGGCTCCTCGGTAGCGAACTCGCTCTCCCGGCTCTACCCAAACAAGACAAACAAGCAACAAGGATACAATCAACCACGTGCAAGACCAAGCAATATGATGAAATGATGATATGCTATGCGGGATGCGATGCGGGATGCAAAATGCAAGATATGACAGGAAATGCATGAACCTGGCCTCAACTTGGAATTCCAAGGGTGCCACTGGAAAGATGAGATGAAATCGCTTGAAAACGATATAAAGAACGTCGAATCGGAGTTACGGTTTGGAAATGGCAAGCGTTTCAAAAATGACACCGGTCTGCGATTTACAGCAAGTAGGCATCTAAATGCAATGAAATGAACATGCTACAGCCACCAAACATGACAACAAAATACATGGCAGGGATGCACACAAGATGCTTAACAAAAGACTAGCACTGAGCCACGGCCAATTCATCCATTATGAGGTTCAAACAAGCATGGCAAAAACGCAAATGCAAAACAGATTCCAGACTTAGTGAAATTAACACTTGTCTGAAATTTCAGATCACGAAGCCCTCTTCGGAGCAGCAAAACAACATGATACATGACCTGATTATGACAAGTAAGAACATGGCATGGAGCTACTCAACAAGCTTAACAAAAGTCCCAAAGTGACCTGGGGCCAAAAGGGATCACAAAATATACTAACAAGCACACGAACATAGCAAAAACATAATCAGTTTTCAGACTTAGTGAAAACTGAGACATGCTGAAATATAACTCACGAAGGCATGTAAACGAGCTCGATGCACTCACTACGGTGCAAGTCATGGCAAGGCAAGCAATACATCCATTAAGAAGGCACAAAATACAAGCTATACATGGCAAGAACAATGGCATAGCATGCACGGATCAACTACAATACATCGGCAAAATCGCAAACGAGTTGACGATCTGCCCAGATTCACAACGAAGCAAAAGTAGAGCTCGATTGACTCAAGCTAGGTTGTCCATAATTGCAAACAAAGACATGGTATGGATAGAGCATAACATGATTAACAAAACTCCTTTACTGATCATCCTCAAAAGAGGCACGGATCACTAGGAAACAAGCTGAACATATGGCATCATGAACTAAATAATCCCAGACTTAGTGAAAACTACTAAGTCCCTGAAAACAGATTTACCGGGTGCCTCACTTTGCAAGCTTGCACAAGTCACCACACACATCCTAAAAATGCATGGGTTGCACCTCTGGAAATAAGACAAAATGCTTAACAAAACACATGAAGGACTCACAGGCATAGCATGCACACAATAATCATGGCAAAAATGACAAAAGTCTAAGATGAACTAGCAGATCTGACAATTAACTCACGAAGCCTCCTTCTAACAGCTTTGGGCATCAAGATGAACTCAAATGAAAATGATGCAATGGAATGAAATGATGTACTCGTCGAGACGAACATTTTGATACTATATGCCCAAATCGGAGCTACGGTACGGATGCGGAGATATCACCGGTCAAAGTATGCACAAAAAATTAAGGGGGAGAGGGAAAAGTCAACCGTGAGGAGATATTTTTGGATCTAGATCTGGAATCACTGTTCACGCACAGAATCCGAGGCTCGCCGGAGATGAACTTGAAGCTTGCCGGTGATGGAGACTTCACCGGATCCGGCCGGTGCTCCGGTCGCCGGAGTAGAGGAGGGGGCCGGCCGGGGAGAGGAAGGGGCCGGGCGGCGTTGCGGCGGCGGCGGCTCCCGAGGCGGCGGCGGGGGCGGCGCGAGGCGGCTGATGGCGGCGGCTGCTCCGGCCCGTGATGGCGCGCAGCGGCGGCGCGTGAGCTCTGGCCACCGGAGCTGGGAGAGGCGGCGGGGTCGAGCGGCGTTGGGCGGCGGAGCGCGTACGGGCTCGCAGAGGCCCGGATCGGGCCTCCCGGGCCGGCGGCGGTGGTGGTTGGCGCTGCCCACGTGGCAGCGTCTGGTAGGCTGAGGGGGCGCGGCGGACGTGTCCGGCTAGGCTCCGGACATGTCCGTCGGTGCGGGGATCTGTTTTTTTTAGACTAGGGTTTCGGGGAGAGAGAGATCCGAAAACGAAGGGGGTGTATTTATAGGCATAAGTGGAGCTAGGAGAGTCCAAATGAGGTGCGGTTTTCGGCCACGCGATCGTGATCGAACGCTCTAGATGATGGAGCAGAGTTTGGTGGGTTTTTGGGCCAAATTGGAGGGGTGTTGGGCTGCAACACACATGAGGCCTTTTCGGTCCCTCGGTTAACCGTTGGAGTATCAAACGAAGTCCAAATGGTACGAAACTTGACAGGCGGTCTACCGGTAGTAACCCAAGGCCTCTTGGCAAGTCTCGGTCCAATCCGGAAATGTTTAATCCCCACGCACGAAAGAAAGCTAGAAATGACCACCGGAGGAGAACGAAGCGCCGGAATGCAAAACGGACAACGGAGAAAATGCTCGAATGCATGAGATGAACACGTATGCAAATGCAATGCACATGATGACATGATATGAGATGCATGACAACAACAAACAACACACGGAGACAAAGACCCAAACCCGAGAAATAAATATAACTTAACGCCGGAAACGGCAAGAGTTGGAGTACAAATAGGGAAAGTTACATCCGGGGTGTTACAACACTCCACCACTACGAAAAGATCTCGTCCCGAGATCTAGGACTGAAAGAACTCCGGGTACTCAGAACGGAGGTGATCCTCGCGTTCCCAGGTAGCTTCACGGTCGGAATGGTGTGACCACTTGACTTTGAGAAATCTGATTGACTTGTTGCGAGTCTTGCGTTCAGTCTCTTCAAGAATAGCAACTGGGTGCTCACGATAAGAGAGATCTTCTTGGAGCTCAATGTCCTCGAAGTTGATGGTGCGGTCAGGAGTCTTGAAGCACTTTCGAAGCTGAGAGACATGGAACACGTCATGAACGTTTGCAAAGTTTGAAGGAAGCTCGAGTTGATAGGCGAGGTCGCCTCTCTTGCTGACAATCTTGAAAGGTCTCACGTATCTAGGGGCAAGCTTCCCTTTGATACCGAAGCGACGAGTATCTTTCATAGGAGAGACGCGGAGGTAAACATGATCTCCGATCTTGAAAGCCAAATCACGGTGCTTACTATCATAGTAGCTCTTCTGGCGGGATTGGGCTGCTTTGAGGTTATCATGAATGACTTTGCATATTTCTTCTGCTTCTGTGATTAAGTCATTACCCAGCAGCTGACGTTCACCGGTTTCAGACTAGTTGAGAGGGGTACGGCACTTCCTGCCATACAGAATTTCAAATGGGGCCTTGCCCGAACTTGCTTGAAAACTATTGTTGTTGGAGAATTCAGCATAAGGAAGACAATCCTCCCACTTCATGCCGAAGGAGATCACACAAGCCCTGAGCATATCTTCAAGAATCTGGTTGACACGCTCGACTTGACCGCTTGTTTGAGGATGGAAAGCAGTGCTGAAGCGGATGTTGGTGCCCATGGCCTTCTGAAAAGAATCCCAAAACTTCGAGGTAAAGATGCTGCCACGGTCTGAAGAGATCACTTGAGGAATACCGTGCAGAGAGACAATGCGAGAGGTATAGAGTTCCGCCAATTGAGCTGCGGTGATCGACTCTTTGATAGGCAGAAAGTGAGCCACTTTGGTGAGTTTGTCGATGACAACAAATATAGCATCATTGCCACGCTTGGACTTTGGAAACCCAGTCACGAAGTCCATCTCAATGTGGTCAAACTTCCATTCTGGAATGGCAAGAGGTTGGAGGAGACCAGCTGGCCTTTGGTGTTCTGCCTTCACTCTTCTGCAGACATCACATTCATTCACGAATTGAGCGATCTCGCGCTTCATTCGAGTCCACCAATAAGCTTGCTTGAGGTCCTGATACATCTTCGTGCTCCCAGGGTGGATGGAGAGGAGAGAATTGTGAGCCTCGTTCATGATCACTTTACGGAGGTCACCTTTGGGTACAACAATTCGATCCTCGAAGAAGAGAGTGTCCTTGTCATCAAGGCGGTAGCACTTGTACTTGGACTGACTCTTGGCAATCCCAATCTTCACCTTTTTCACCATAGCATCAAGAAGCTGGGCTTGGCGAATCTGGTCTTCTAAGGTAGGAGAGACTTGAAGGTTGGCAAGGAAACCTTGAGGAACAACTTGCAGATTAAGTTTGCGGAAAGCTTCACAAAGGTCGGGTTGATAAGGCTTGAGAATCAGACTGTTGCAGTAGGCCTTTCTGCTCAAAGCGTCAGCAATCACATTGGCCTTTCCTGGAGTGTACTCAATACTCGGATTATACTCTTGAATCATTTCGACCCATCGAGTTTGCCTGAGGTTGAGATTAGGCTGAGTGAAGATGTACTTGAGACTCTTGTGATCAGTGAAAATATCCACTTTTCTTCCCAGTAGAAGATGTCTCCAAGTCAAAAGAGCATGCACAACTGCCGCCAACTCGAGATCATGAGTGGGGTAGTTCTTCTCATTAGGCTTCAACTGGCGAGATGTATAAGCAACAACTTTCTTCTCTTGCATCAATACTGCGCCAAGACCTTGGAGAGAGGCATCACAAAAGACCTCGTACGGCTTGGATTCATCAGGCGGAGTCAGAACTGGAGCAGTGATCAATTTCTCTTTCAAAGTGTTGAAAGCAATATCACATTCCGGAGACCAAACGTACTTGACGTGCTTCTGAAGAATATTTGAGAGAGGCTTCGTGATCTTGGAAAAGTTTTCAACGAATCTTCGGCAATAGCTTGCGAGACCGAGAAAACTGCGGAGTTGCTTCACGTTCTGAGGAGGTTCCCAATTCACTATTGCGGACACCTTCTCAGGATTCATGGCAATGCCCTTGGCAGAGATGATATGGCCAAGATAAAGAACCTCATCGAGCCAAAATTCACACTTGGAGAACTTGGCGTAGAACTGATGTTCCCTGAGCTTATCAAGAACCAAACGCAAGTGCTTGGCATGATCTTCCTTGTTCTTCGAGAAAACCAGAATGTCGTCGAGATAGACCAAAACGAAGTCATTGGTGTAGGCGTTGAAGATGAAGTTCATCATGCGAGAGAACGTCGGAGGAGTGTTGGCAAGGCCAAAAGACATGACAGTGTATTCATATGAACCAAAGCTTGTTCTGAATGCTATCTTGGGAATATCTTCTTCACGAATGCGAATCTGGTGATAACCCATACGGAGATCAAGCTTGGAGAATACTTGGGCACCTTTGAGTTGTTCGAACAGCTCATTGATGTTTGGAAGTGGGTATTTGTTCTTGATGGTCTTCTTGTTCACTGGACGGTAATCAACACAAAGTCGGTCCGTTCCATTCTTCTTCTTCACAAAAAGAACACCACAACCCCACGGGGAAGAACTAGGCCGGATGAGACCCATTCTTTCTTGCTCATCGAGTTGCTTCTTCAGCTCCTTCAACTCTTCAGGTCCGAGTTTGTAAGGACGTTTGCACACAGGTTTCGTGCCAGGTTCAAGTTCAATAACGAATTCAACTGGCTGGTGCGGGGGCACTCCTGGGAGCTCTTCTGGAAAGACGTCTTGATATTCGCAAACGACTGGAATTTGAGCGATAGCATCTAATTCACCCTTCTCATTGAGAGAAAACAGACGGATAGTATTATCCCGAGCGGCAAAGACAATTACATCCTCAGACGAGTTAGTCAATTGAATCTGCCTGGCGGCACAATCAAGCTGAGCCTTGTGCTTAGAAAGCCAATCCATTCCGAGAATAAGATCAATATCTGAGTTACCGAGAACAATTGGGGAAGAAAGGAACTTGTAGTCACCCAAAGTGATAATAACCTCAGGAACGCAGGTGTTAGCTGTCATCTGCTTGCCCGGTGACACAATTTGCAAGGAGCTTTGCAGATACTGATAATCACACTCATACTTTGATGCAAAAGGTTTGGAAATGAAGCAATGCGATGCACCCGTGTCAAAAAGAACTTTTGCAGGAATATCATTAACAGGAAGGTTACCCATGATGACATCTGAAGAATCCTCTGCCTGAGCTGCATTCACCATATTGACCTTGGCGAACTTGGGGTTATGCTTGACCACAGCTGTACTTGCCGATCTGACAGGAGGAGGAGGAGGAAGACGCCTCTGGTTGAAACACTTGTTGGCATAGTGACCCTTCTGTTGGCACTTGTTGCACATGACCTCTGAAAGAGGACGGTGATGCGGAGCACTTGATCTTGGAGCTTGAGACGAAGCCTTGTTCTGAAAGCCAGGGTTGGGTGGGGAAGAACCACTGCCACCTTTGCTCTTCTGCTGATACGGCTAACGGAAAGGAGGAGGAGGAAGCCAAAACATCTGCTGCTTGGCCACTTGGTTAGAGGAAGAAGGAGTAACATCTCCGACTCGCTTCCTAGAAGCATCACACCTCAACTGAGCAGCCTCTTGCTTCAGTGCCATGTTGTAGAACTCATCGTACCTCAAGGGCTCAAAGAGGACAAGAGCGAGCTGAATTTCTTCTCTGAGACCACCCCTGAACTGATATATCATGCTCTTCTCATCAGGAACGTCCTGCTTGGCAAAGCGGGCAAGCTTCTGGAACAACTTGTTGTAGTCATAGACAGACAAAGAGCCTTGCTTCAGATTGCGGAATTCCTCACGCTTGCTTTCAACCACGCTCTGCGGAATATGATGAGAAAATCTCGACGGAAATCATCCCAAGTGATAACACGTCCACCTCTGGAGTCCTTGTACTGCTGGAACCATTCTGCAGCTTGATCTTTGAGTAGGAACGAAGCGAACTTCACAAAGTCCTCAGGCCTGACGTTGCTGCACTCGAAATGCTTACACAGATCCACAAGCCAATCGTCAGCATCGGTTGCCTCAACACAATTGCTGAAAGTCTTTGGCCCGTTAGCAAGGAACTGGTTGAGTGTAGCAAAGTGACTCTGATTGCTGCCTTGATTCCCTTGACTGCCTTGATTGCGCTCTTGAAGAATTTGCATGATCAGCTGTGTGTTTGCATTGGTTGCGGCCATCACAGCTTGCCATGCCTCTGGAGGAGGTGGAGGTGGTGGCGGATCAGGATTCGGAGTCGTGGGTGTTGGAGGAGCCATCCTGAAGAGGTTGACCACCATTAGCACATTGACAGATAAATATTGAAGCTGAATCCAACGGAATGGAAATTGCAACATATAGTCTTCACATCCGAACAAAATGAACGAATGCATTCCTCTTGAAATGGTCACATATCCATAAATTGAGAAGCCACGTAGAATTAAGGCAGAGAAATAAATCAACAAGGTACGGATCAAGAACGAATAATCGGTAAGAAATCCCAATCTCAAACCAATATCTGTGGAAGAAGAACTAGAGCTACTAGAATTCCCACCTATGAAACTTCCGAACCTTTCCGGTTATGCAATCAGGTGTTGGGGATACAGGGAAAGCATAATATCTCACCCAAACTAGCAAATCCTACATCCAGCTGTATCCATCCTTCAACACATAACCAAGAAAACTCCGGAAACCATCTACCTCAACCTTCGAAAAGCATCCGTTATACAAGTTATGGCGATACTCCCGAACTCCCGCCCCAGTACTGGGTGGCGTCGAGGTTATCTCACCACCGAACTGCATAAAAGAGATTTTCGATGTCGGCAAACATATCTCAAGTATTCCAGAATTGCAACGATAAAATTATGATGACAACACCTCAGAGCTCAACTCCCCGGGACACTTCCACTAAACCCCTGACAGGAGGCACCAAGACAATGTTCTCATCATAAGCCATCGGAATGATTCCAAGATACTCGCGTGATCCTAAAAAAAATTTAGTGAAATTTGAGAAGAGAAGAGTCAAAACTCTACATCAGGATGCCTTACCAGAGCGATGAGGAGACTGGGAAGTAAAAAGAATTCCTAAGCTCTCCGATATATAATTCCTAAATGACTCAAAACTTTTTTTTCTAGACACAACTCGGCTGCTAAAAACGATCAAGCAATGGGGCTCCTAAGGTCGGGGAAGGCTCTGATTACCAACTTGTAACACCCTCGATGCGACTATAGCTCCCACGTGTCGAGGCACGACTTAGAGATATAATCGCATTGAAGGCATATGTCGCAAGTTAGGCAATCTTCACAACATCCCATGTAATATGAATAATAAAGGGGAGAACATAGTTGGCTTACACTCGCCACGTCACATCAGAGTACATAAATAACATCCATCATCCAAACACTCATGGCCCGACTACGGTGCCAAAATAGAAGAAAACCCAACATGCGACAACGGTCCCAATCAAACCCCAACTAGGCACCACTACTGATCATCAGGAAAAGACATGTAGTAACGCTGAGAGTCCTCGTCGAACTCCCACTTGAGCTCGTACTCGTCACCTGGAGCGGAATCACCTGGACCTGCATCTGGAGTTATAGTATATGTGAGCCACAGGGACTCAGCAATCTCGCACCCTCGCGATCAAGACTATTTAAGCTTATAGGAAGGAAAAAGGCAAATATATGTGGAGCTGCAGCAAGCGACTAGCATATATGGTGGCTAACTTATTCGCAAAAGAGAGCGAGAAGAGGAGGCAAAGCGCGAGCGAGAATCTAGAGGAACAACCTGCGCAAGCATTACTCCAACACCGTGTCCACTTCCCGGACTCCGCCGAGAAGAGGCCATCACGGTAACACACTTAGTTGATTCATTTTAATTAATTAAGGTTCAAGTTATCTACAACCGGACATTAACAAATTCCCATCTGCCCATAACTGCGGGCACGGCTTTCGAAAGTTCAATCCCTGCAGGGGAGTCCCAACTTAGCCCATGATAAGCTCTCACGGTCAACAAAGGAATAGACCTCCTCCCAAGACATTCCGATCAGACTCGGTATCTCGGTAATTCAAGACACTTCGACAGGTTAAAACAAGACCAGCAACACCGCCCGAATGTGCCGACAAATCCCGATAGGAGCTGCACATATCTCTTTCTTAGGGCACACTCAGATGAGCGCTCCATACAACTAAAACCTAACCTCGAGTTTCCCCGAGGGGGCGCTGCACAGGACTCTAGTTTGGACCAACACTTAGGGGGGGGGTGGGGGGGGGGGGTTTAAAATAAGATGACCCTCGGGCTCCGGAAACCCGAGGGAAAAAGAGGCTAGGTGGCAAATGGTAAGACCAACGGGGGGGTTAAAATAAGATGACCCTTGAGTCCGCGAAACCCAAGAAAAGGCTAGGTGGCAAATGGTAAAACCAAGGTTGGGCATTGCTGGAGAAGTTTTATTCAAGGCGGACTGTCAAGGGGTTCCCATTATAACCCAACCGCGTAAGGAACGCAAAATCCGGGAACATAACACCGATATGACAGAAACTAGGGCGGCAAGAGTGGAACAAAACACTAGGCGAGAGGCCGAGCCTTCTACCCTTTACCAAGTATATAGATGCATTAATATAACAAAGTAATATAATGATATCCCAACAAGTAATTAAATGTTCCAACAAGGAACGGCCTCCAATCTTCACCTACAACTAGCAACGCTATAAGAGGGGCTGAGCAAAGCGGTAACATAGCCAATCAACGGTTTGCTAGGACATGGTGGGTTAGAGGTTTGACATGGAAATTTGGGAGGCTTGCAATAAAGTGGTAGGCATCGTGGCAATGGCATGGTAAAAGAGCGAGCAAACTAGCATAGCAAAGATAGTAGTGATTTCGGGGGTATGATCATCTTGCCTACACAGCTGTCAGAGTTGACTAGATCCTCAAAAGCAAACTCAACGGGCTCCTCATTAGCGAACTCGTCTCCCGGCTCTACCCAAACAAGACAAACAAGCAACAAGGACACAATCAACCACGTGCAAACTCAAACAACAATGCAAAGATGATATGCTATGCGGGATGCGATGCGGGATGCAAATGCAAGATATGACAGGAAATGCATGAACCTGGCCTCAACTTGGAATTCCAAGTGTGCCACTGGAAAGATGAGATGAAATCGCTTGAAAACGATATAAAGAACGCCGGAATCGGAGTTACGGTTTGGAAATGGCAAGCGATTCAAAAATGACACCGGTCTGCGATTTACAGCAAGTAGGCATCTAAATGCAATGAGATGAACATGCTACAGCACCCAAACATGACAACAAAATACATGGCAGGGATGCATACAAATGCTTAACAAAAGTCTAGCACTGAGCTACGGCCAATTCATCCATTAACAGGTTCAAACAAGCATGGCAAAAATGCATATGACAAACAGATCTCAGACTTAGTGAAATTAACACTTGTCTGGAATTTCAGATCAGGTAGCCCTCTTCGGAGCAACAAAACTACATGCTACAGGATCTGAACATGGAAAGTAAAGCATGGCATGGAGCTACTCAAAGAGCTTAACAAAAGTCCCTTAGTGACCTTGAGCCAAAAGGGATCAGAAAATACAATTGCAAGCATGTGAACATAGCAAAAACATAATCAGTTTCAGACTTAGTGAAAACTGGCACATGCTGAAATATAACTCAAGTAGGCATGTTTACGAGCTCGATGCACTCACTACGGTGCAAGTCATGGAAGACAAGCATACATCCACTCAAGAAGGCACAAAATGCAAGCTAGACATGGCAAGAACAATAGCATAGCATGCACGGATCAACTACAACATCACCGGCAAAATTGCAAACAAGTTGACAATCTGCCCAGATTCACAAAGTAGCAAAAGTAGAGCTCGATTGACTCAAGCTAGGGTGCTCCATAATTGCAAACAAAGACATGGATGGATAGAGCACTACAAGATTAACAAAACATCCTTACTGATCATCCTCAAAAGAGGCACGGATCAATAGGAAACAACATGAACATATGTCATCATGAGATAAACAGCTCCAGGACTTACCGAAATCACTAAGTCCCTGAAAACAGAGTTACTAAGTGCACCACTTTGCAAGCTTGCACTAGACACCACACACATCGTAAAAATACATGGGTTGCACCTTTGGAAAGATGAAAAAACCCTTAGCAAAACACAAGTAGAGCATCAGGGCATAGCATGCACACATTAATCATGGCAAAAATGACAAAAGTGCTAAACGGAGTAGCAGATCTGACAATTATCTCAAGTAGCCCTCTTCTAGCAGCATTTCGGGCATCAAGATGAGCTCAAATGAAAATGATGCAATGGAATGAAATGATGTACTCTCTGAGATGAACATTTTGATATGCTATATGCATGAATCGGAGCTACGGACGCAAAGTTATGGAGCCGTGAACATGAGCTACGGAGGGGGAGATGGCCGGGGCGGCCTCCACGGCGCGGGGTGCCGGCGGCCGGGGCGGCGGCGAGACGGCAGCCGCGGCGCGGGGCGGCGCCCGCGGGCTGGCGGCGGCGATGGTGGCGGTGGTCGGAGGAGCTGCGGCACGCGGCGCCGGCGTGGAGAGGCGGCGGCGGCTCGTCGGCGGGGAGGCGGCTCGGCCGTGGAGAGAGGAGGCGGGCGGCGTAGCGAGACGGTCGGGCGGCGCGGGGAACGGGCCGCGCGGGGGCCCAGTTCGGGCTCGCCCGGGCCGCGGCGGCTGAGGCGATGTGGGCGCGGGGACTGACCAATGACGAGGTGACATGTGGCGGCGGAGCTGAATTCGGACGTGTCCGTCGGTGCAGATCTTGTCCGGCGGCGCGCGAGGGGATTTTTAGGGTTTCGGAGGTAGGAGGAGATCCGAAAATCGGGGGGTGTTTAAATAGGCATAGAGGGAGCTAGGAGAGTCCAAATGAGGTGCGGTTTTCGGCCACGCGATCGTGATCGAACGATCTAGATGATGGAGCAGAGTTTGGTGGGTTCTGGGCCAAATTGGACGGGTGTTGGGCTGCAACACACACGAGGCCTTTTCGGTCCCTCGGTTAACCGTTGGAGTATCAAACAAAGTCCAAATGATACGAAACTTGACAGGCGGTCTACCGGTAGTAAACCAAGGCCGCTTGGCAAGTCTCGGTCCAATCCGGAAATGTTTAATCCCCACACACGAAAGAAAGCTAGAAACGACCACCGGAGGAGAACGAAGCGCCGGAATGCAAAACGGACAACGGGGAAAATGCTCGAATGCATGAGACGAACACGTATGCAAATGCAATGCACATGATGACATGATATGAGATGCATGACAATGACAACAACACACGGAGACAAAACCCGAACCCGAGGAAATAAATATAACTTAACACCGGAAACGGCAAGAGTTGGAATACAAATTGGGAAAGTTACATCCGGGGTGTTACAATTAACACTAGAAACGGCAAGAGTTGGAATACAAATTGGGAAAGTTACATCCGGGGTGTTACAATCCCCTGGACCAATCTGCACCTCCTCCCGTGCGCTCCAACCTCGTCGATGGCCGGAGCCGAGCCGCCGAACACCGCCTAAATTCTCGTCGTCCGGGCCCCCTCCTCCCCACCTATGGGTTACCTTGCATCTCTACTGCCCCGCGGAGCTCCCCCGCACTCCGGTTACTCCTCCCGACGGCTGGAGAGCCGTGCCCGCCATCGCCGTCGGCCACGCCCGCCACGGACGGTGCTCTCCTTGACCAGGTCCTCCCCGGCATGCGTGCGACCAGTGGCTGGAAGCACCTCTCTGCGCTGGTCACGCCGGTGGGCAGAACGTCGCCGGGGGCGCTCTGTAGCCCCGGCAATCGCCGGCGGGAGCCGCTCCTCCTCGCGTCCAGAGCACGCGCGGGAGGTGGAAGACGACCTGCCGCTGGGGCCCGCACGACAGCGACCCAACAGGTGGGCCCGTCCGTTTAAGTGGATACGGCTCCAGCAGATCCGCTTCCCCCGCGCGGAAGCATACTCAGTGAGGGCGCCTTCGGCGTCGCCCTGTCGTCCGCGTGGCCGAGCCGCCGGGCCGGCCCAGTGCGCTGCGGCGCTATGCTGCGCTTGGTGCGCGGTATAGGTATAACCCCCCACTTCCTTTGTCTTTTCTTTTCAGAAATTTGTAAAATCTCCCAAATATTCATATTAATTCCAAATTGAATGATTCAAATTTCTGGTGACTCCATAAATCATGATCTACCTATTGGTGCAGTATGCACATTTTTCTAGAACAATTTTCCTCACACAAATTAAATAAAATCCCATTTTCCATTTCTGTGATAAACTTTAGAAAATCACAGAGGGCTCAAATTTGATCCAAATGCCATGATTCAAATTTCTAGATGCTCCTGAGTTTATAACTTAGGTCATGCACATTTTTATTAATACTTTTTGTGCCACACAATATAATGAGCCATTTCTTCATATTTGTCAACTTTGCAAATTCATAGGAAATTCATTTGAACTCCAAATCCAGTGAAACAAACTCCTAGATGCTTCTAAAATCATGATTTGTTAAATGGGTGCCTTTGCTCATTTTTCAAAAATATATTTCTGTACACTTCTTGCAAATCCATAAACCCCTTGATTCCATCATGTTGAAATGTTCAGAAATATTCACTAATCCAATTCCAATGAAACCACCCTGGTTATTTTTCATATGACCAGGGAAGTCCTAGAAAAGTCAAATCCATATTTTTTAGAGCACTTTTATTTTCTGCCTTGTTGTGTTGCTTATTATGATTGTTTCGACGTTAGTTGACGAAGTAGACGGAGTACTTGGAGAAGGACCAAAAGATCTCAAGACTCTGATGAACCAGGCAAGCAGCCCTTTGACCATGTCTATGAAACCCTTTTTATGCATGTCATATAGCACTTTATTGGTGTTGCATCGGAATCATGATGAGATGGTAACCACTTTGATGGGTTGCCTCTATTACTTCCTCGTTGATACTTGCATTGTGCATGACCCTACCTCCTTATGAGGGTTATGCCGGTGGGAGTAGATAGGATGCTAAAGTAGTGCTACGCAAAAAAGGGACGGGAATATGCATGGTGATGGAGACATAGTATTTTCAAAAGACTTTTCGGAAAACCCATCGGGTGACACTTATGCCCGGGGGAGATGATGAGTTGGGGTAACCACTTGATGACGAAGTGGTGTACCGAGGCAAGTGTGTGTGTTGTTTTTCAAAACGGATTGGTTTAAGTTGCGACCGTTATTCCAACCTTACATGCGCAACCACTCTACCCTTGTATGGGAAAGGGCATTATTGATTACCTAGGCCGATACTAGCTTGGAGCCCGCATTACTAGTGACAGGAGAGTTGTTGGTGCGCTCTCTTGGGACGGGGTCGTGCCAGGTAGGGCGGCCATGACTATTTTCACAGGGCACCGGATACACCGTTGTGTCCCCTCTCGGATGTTACAATCTCGAGTGAGTCTCATATGATGTACATCATGAGGATACGGAACAACGAGTGGACTCCTTGTTAGTGACGTCTAGGGAAAGATAATGATCGGGTGCTTACCCCGGGTACTTGAGGTACCGCGGGTCATGGATGACATGAAAGTTCCCCGGATCTTGTGGGTAAAGTGTGCAACCTCTGCAGAGTGTAAAACTATTCGAATAGCCGTGTCCATGGTCAAGGACAGTTGGGTAACCGCTCTTGGGCTACGTCCACTTGTTTACAAACCAGTGTGTGTGGGAAGAACTACTTGGGTCAAGTCAAAGGACTTGACATCGATGAGTTGGGTTGGAGCCCACTCCCTTTATGTTGATATCTGTAACCTGTCCTCTTGGTTACTTGAATTCTCCTAATGCATGTCTTACAAGTTGTTGAACATGTCATTGCACTCAAAACTAGCTTTCCGCAAAAATTTACCTATATCATGCATTGTTGTATCTTGAACCAAAACATGGGTTGCTTGCGAGTACATTCAAAGTACTCATTGGCTTGCCACTAGTTATTTTATTGGCCAGGCATGAAAGAACAGGATATAATGAAGAGTACCTTGGAAATGAACATGCGAGCTAGGACGCTTCCCAGTCAGAATGCCTATAGGGTTAAGGCAGATGGCATGTGTCGGATTTCGGGTTCCGGCAGACCCTTGAGGTTCGAACACTGGGGTGCGCGTGGAGATTTCGCCTCCTACCTACCTGCACCCCTCCGCCATGCTAGGATCTAAAACTACGGAAAGAACAAAACAAGAGACACAGGGTTTATACTGGTTCGGGACACCGTTGTGGTGTAATACCCTACTCCAGTGTGTGGTGTGGTGGATTGCCTCTTGGGCTGATGATGATGAACAATACAAGGAAGAACAGCCTCGCGAGGGTCTGTTCTTGGCTAGGGCGATGAACTGCTCGGAGGAGTTCAGTCACCTTCTCTCTCTCTGCCTCCAGCAAAAACCGACCGAACCCCCTCCCTATGTGGGTGGCTGGTCCTATTTATAGAGGCCCTGGTCCTCTTTCGAAATATCGAGCGGGAAGGGAGCCAACAATGGCGGGCTAATTTGAAGGGGGACATCAAGTATCAGCTATCCTCACAAAAGTAGTCTTCGCCTGCGCAAAGCTCTGGTGATGACGCCGTCTTGGGCTCCACGATGACCTCCGTCTCGTAGTCCTCCTGGTCTTGGTCTCGTTGCACCGAAGTGGCAACCTTTGCCTGATGCCTCGGTACTCCGCGGCTGCGCTTGCCCCCTTTGCACCAAAGAGGAAAGGAGGACGCTGCGCGGGCTGGCACCCGCCTGGCGCCCTGAGTCGTCATGGCTTGCATCACGGGCACCTCGTGAGGTACCCCGCCTTGATCTCTCCGCCTCCTCGTGAGCCAGCCTGACGAGGCCGTGCCTGAGGAAGCTCCGCGTCGTCCGCCCCGCGAGGCTTGGCCCCTCGCGAGGGTCTTGGGTTTGTGTTGGTGAAGATGGGCCGTGCTGGGCACCCTTTGAGCCATGCCGCAGGCCGTAGGCAGGCAAGTCTGGGGACCCCCGTTCCCAGAACACCGACAGTAGCCCCCGGGCCCAAGGCGCGCCCGGACTTGGCTGTGCAGGGAGGCGGAAGGGCAAGAGCAAAGTGCCGCGGGCCCTAACAGCCTGTGGCCTTGGGCGCCGCGTGGCGGTTGACTGGACGTGGGCGCCTCCACTTCCCAACGACGCCTCGGCAACTGCACGGATGGGACAAGTCCCTGCATGCAAAAACGGGTCATGATTACCTGTGATCGTGGAGGTCGGCGGTTGGCCTTCGCCGGCCATAAGTACGGAATGGCGCGCGCCCTTCCAGTCCATCCCTCCTTGCTTCTCCTTCTTCCCGATCCTTGCTCCGTCTTGCCGCGATGGCTCCGATCCGCCGGTTCTCGATGGCAGAGAAGGGAAAGGCTCCCCGAGAGGGGCCAGACCCACTCCCGCCGAAGAAACGGCTCATCGCCCGTGGCCCGGACGAAGGGGCCCTTCAGGTGGTGCCGAGGCCTTGGGGCGAGCAGGCGCCGCCGGGGTTCCCGCTTCCATTGTATGCCCACGTCGAGGGCCCCAAAGGAGTTGATGCTGACCGCCACGGGCGGCGCCGCCGTCGGCGCCGCCGGGTCACGAAGGTGTTGGTCGTCCCCCCTGGGGTCCACACCGAGGGCTCCTTCCAAGAGTTCGTGCTCCACGTCGCCATTCCTCTTCAGTCTTGGATCCGCCTTCCTCCCTTCTTCGCCTCCATCATCCCGCAGGGGGAGCCCCTGGAGCTCTGGCTGCAGCATGCCGGCTGCAGCACCCTCGCGACCGAGGCAGAGGTCGCGGTCGTCGCCCCAGCCGAGGTCTACATGACTCGGGGCTGGAGGGAGATCGCCCGGGTTTGTAGGACAAGGGGTGTCTTCGCGATCCACTTGGAGGGAGATCTTCCGGATTTCGTCGTGTGATTTGTTTTGGTTCGTTGCATTTCATCCTTGCATCTTGTGCATTGCATCATGTCATCTTGCAACCCATTTTAAAACTCAACTAAATAAATTGCATGGATCTTCGGTCCATTTAAATCGAGGGATTTCACATGGTGATTCTCTTTACAACTTATCCTCTCGATATTTAGAGAGCTATAGTAATTATTCCAATTATGTGGAATTACCTTAACACACTTGCAAAAATCCCAATGCCTTTTATTATTTCAACTCTTGGCCTCTAACTTTGCCACTTGTCCTTTCATCATTTTCCAGAGCTCCACCTAATTTCTCAACATTTTTGGGCACTTCGAAAAACCTATCCTAGTTCAAACCTTTTGAATTAAATTCAAAGGAATTTGAATTTAATCTTTCAACTTGACCTTTTTCTATTTTCCCGGACCGTGCACATTTTTCTGAGTCCGTGAAAATTATCCCCGTGCCCAAATTCTTCCTCTAACCTTCTCTTCTCTCTTTTCCTTTCTCCTATTTTTTTGTCTCTGTTTTTGTTAAGAGTAGAATCAAGAGAGGGAGAGAAGGGAGCCCAGCAGGCCATTTGGGCCCAGCTGCATCTAACCTAGCCGGCTCCAAGGCCCACTCCCCCGGCCCACCTAACCCTCTAACCTAGCCCGATCCCCTCGCATCTCCCCTCACTCCCTCGTTCGTCCACCGCCGCCAGGGAGAAGCCCCGCACATCGATCTCTCCCTCGTCTCGCTCCTCCCTCGATCCCTCTCCTCCTCTGTTTCCTACCGCCGCCGCGCACACACACACACCCGCATAGCACCCCGCAGCCAGCACCAGGAGCTCGCCTCTCCTTCGCCATGGCCTCACAGCCCGATCCCCATGGCGCCATGGTCGCCGCCAAGCTCTGCGCGCCAAGCCCTGCCCGACCTCCTCCTACGCCGTCGCCTCGCCATGGAGCAGCTTTGCTCGGGCCCCTTCTGCATCGTGCCCATGCCGCCGCGCCAAGTTCCCGCCGATGCCGCTGCAAGTCCCGTGGTCGTCGCCCTTGCATCGCGCCTCAAGCCATCGCCGCCTCCTACTGTGTTCTTCTCTCACCGGAGCCGCATCAAGTCACAGCGCTGCCCTGCTTCCTCGTCCTCGCCGTCGCTTCCCTACACCTCTAGGCGCCGCCCCCGCAGCCCTCTCCATCGAGCAGGATCAGGAGCGCCATGAGGACGCCCGCCTCGACCGCGCCTGGGCTGCGTTCTCGCCCTTGCTGCTTACCCAGGGACCAAGCGGTCCGATGCCGGCCTCGCCAAGGCCCAGCTTCGCCAGCTCCTCCGGCCCAGCTCCCGCTGACCTCCTCGAGTTCACGACCTAGGACCTGAGACCCGTTGCCTTCGCTGCTAATTTTCCATGGACGTCAAGTACCAGTACCACAACCCTGGATGGCTGCGAGTCGTGTACCTCTACAGCTAGTGCGCTTTACATCAAGTCCGACTACAACGTGAACAAACTACCATCTCCGAAGAACCGTACGTGCCCGAACCGTCAAGCACCTTCTCCGAGGATTTTGCCAAGTACCATGACATGACGATCCTTGAACGCGTCAAGTACCACTACCGTCAAGTACCTCTTCGCAAGACCAAGTTCCTCTACGACATGTGTACGACTACCGCCGCCGTGATTTTTGACAAGACGTCGTGAGCCTCTACTTCCACTACGACCCGTGTACCACTACTTCCTTCGACGAACTCGAACCGCTCCGAGTATGCACCCCTTCGAAGGTATAACCGCCGAGACGATGACCCGTGGACCGAATGCATATGTTGTATGAAATGCTCGTGTTTGCTCCGTGTCGGAGTTGTTCGGTGCACATTGCCCCTCTTTCTCCTTGCCACCGACATGTGGGAACCCGGTAATTGGGAGCACCCCACCATCCTTGCATGACACGCTCCCATCACTTCCTTTTGCACCGGTATCCCCGTGGGCTACCGGAGAACCGATATGTTGTCGTGGCATCATTTTCGGATTCGTCGTCGTGGCACCCTTTTCCTTTCCACCACGATGTCAAATGCTTCATAATAATGCTCTTGTCAAGTTTTAATAAAAATTGCACAAACTTGTTCATGTCATTTGCATCATGATAACAACTATTAAAATATTTAAATTGTTATTGCATTAAATTACTAAGGCATATGGGGATTTACCAGATTTGTTGTTTGTTATATCCGGCCCCATTTAAATTGTTTAAATGGTATAGTTTTGTTATGTTTCACCTCTTGCCATGTTAACCAACATTTAATATTGTTGAGTACTTAAACGGGAGAGAACTAAATATTGATGTGGTGTTTTGTCAACATGCATCCCGATGCATATTGAGCTCCACTTAATTTGTAGGATTGCTTGTGCACTTTGCCATGACATGTATCATTAAACCGGACATGCATCATACTTGTTTGTGCATCATGCCGTGATTTTGTGGTGGTTGTTTACTATGTTGTTTGCTTCTTTCCGGTGTTGCTTCTTCGGGTTGGTTCCGTTAACGTCGAGTTTGCGAGGACCCGTTCGACTACGTCCGTTTGTCTTCTTCATGGACCCGTTCTTCTTCCTTGCGGGATTTCAGGCAAGATGATCATACCCTTGAAATCACTACTATCTTTGCTATGCTAGTTTGCTCGCTCTCGCTATGCCAATGCTACGATGCCTACCATTTGCTTGTCAGCCTCCCAAATTGCCATGTTAAACCTCTAAACCACCTTGTCCTAGCAAACCGTTGATTGGCTATGTTACCGCTTCGCTCAGCCCCTCTTATAGCGTTGTTAGTTGCAGGTGAAGATTGAAGTTGTTTCTTGTTGGAACATGGAGATGTTGTTCCTTGTGGGAACATGTTTACTTGTTGGTATATCACAATATATCTTATTTAATTAATGCATCTATATACTTGGTAAAGGGTGGAAGGCTCGGCCTTATGCCTGGTGTTTTGTTCCACTCCTGCCGCCCTAGTTTCCGTCATATCGGTGTTATGTTCCCGGATTTTGCGTCCCTTACGCGGTTGGGCTATAATGGGAACCCCTTGACAGTTCGCCTTAAGTAAAGCTTTTCCAGCAATGCCCAACATTGGTTTTACCATTTGCCACCTAGCCTTTTTTTCCCTTGGGAGTCGCGCATCCCGAGGGTCATCTTTTTTTTTAACCCCCCCGGGCCAGTGCTTGTCTAAGCGTTGGTCCAAACTAGAGCCCCTTGCAGCGCCACCTCGGGGAAACTCGAGGGCTGGTTTTAGTTGTACGGATTGCTTATCCGGTGTTGCCCTGAGAATGAGATATGTGCAGCTCCTATCAGGATGTCGGCACATCGGGCGGTGTCGCTGGTTTAGTTTTACCCTGTCGAAATGTCTTGTTGTACTGGGATACCGAGTCTGATCGGAACGTCTCGGGTGGAGGTCTATTCCTTCGTTGACCGTGAGAGCTTGTGATGGGCTAAGTTGGGACACCCCTGCAGGGATTTGAACTTTCGAAAGCCGTGCCCGCGGTTATGGGCAGATGGGAATTTGTTAACGTCCGGTTGTAGAAAACCTGAACTTGACCTTAATTAAAATGAATCAACCGCGTGTGTAACCGTGATGGTCTCTTTTCGGCGGAGACCGGGAAGTGAACACGGTTGTTGGAGTTATGCTTGACGTAGGTAGTCCAGGATCACTTCTTGATCATACTTTTATCGACCGTGCTTTGCCTTCTCTTCTCGCTCTCATTTGCGTATGTTAGCCACCATATATGCTAGTCGCTTGCTGCAGCTCCACCTCATACCTTTTACCTTACCCATAAGCTTAAATAGTCTTGATCGCGAGGGTGCGAGATTGCTGAGTCCCTGTGGCTCACAGATACTTCCAAAACCAGTTTGCAGGTGCCGTTGAGACCGTCCAAGCTCAGGAGGAGCTCGTTGAAGATCTTGTCCTTTATGTTGTTTCGTTCTAGTTGATCAGTAGTGGGGCCCAGTTGGGGTCGATCGGGGACCTTTGTCGCATTTGGGGTTCTTCTTTATTTTGGTTCCGTAGTCGGACAATGAGTGTATTTGGTTGATGTAATGTTTATTCATGTAATTGTGTGAAGTGGCGAGTGTAAGCCAACTATGTAATCTCTTTCCCTTATTATATTACATGGGTTGTGTGAAGATTACCTCACTTGCGACATATGCCTTCAATGCGATTATGCCTCTAAGTCGTGCCTCGACACGTGGGAGATATAGTCGCATCGAGGGTGTTACACTCCATCACTTTACTCCCAATTCTATTGTGTATCTTGCTGCTTTCGTTTCCTTGTGTGAAAACTTCTTGGGTTGCCGCCCCCATTGGGGACTCTTCAAGCAAGTCGGTCAAGAAGGCCAAGTCGAGTGACGAACGGACGCAGGTGATCCAGCTGTGCGGGGGCCTGGCGATCCAGATGAGAGGAAAAAGTTCCTTTCCGTCTATCACTTTTCCCGAGTCAGTCCGTGGGTGGCAGTCGACTTGGTTTTACTGTAAAGACCAGGTGACCCCAGGACAGTCGACTGGGCTTCCCCCTTTTTCTTTGAATCGAGCACAAAAACCTGCCTCTCTGAAAGTGACGCCGAAGGAAAAGGCGCAAGTCAAGGTGCTGGTCGGTCGAGTGGTTCAGCTTGTCCGCAAGGGTGTGACTAGCATGGACTTGTTGGAAGTCTTCCTTCGGAGGCGCATCCAACCGCTTCAGGCTCGTGACCACCCGATGTGGCTGTACTCGGGTCTCGAAGACACCACTCGGATTCACCCAGAGGAGGTCACTGACGAGATGTTGGAAGGGTGGCTGTCGAGTATCACAGGGAACAAGGACAGCCCCCGAGGAGCCAGGAGGATTCCTCCACTCGACCAAACATATGAAGTGGACAAGGTGTGACCTTGCGTTTCCGACTGTGATCTTGCTTTCTTTATTTGTTCTCTTTGGATCAGTCGATTGACTCTTGTCTTGTTTGTTGTCCTCTAGGCCACTACTAAGATGTACTCGACACCCAATGGAGCACAGGAGCAGGTCGAGGAAGGAGAGGCGAGCGGAGGCGAAAGTGGAGACGAGAGAGAAGAGTGGGATCTGACGGCGAAGCAGAGGGGGATGACGACGACGACTCCAGTGAAGAGGAGGAGGAAGAAGTCGAACCTCCCCGCTCGGAACGGCGATCCAAGCTTACACACGAGCCTGCGCGGGAACATGGTAAGGCGACTGTCCCTGTTGGGCAGTCGTCGAAGCGCCCTCGGACCTCATCTCCAGCGCCGACAGAAAAAGCTCCCAAGCACCCACGCGCGACGCCGTCCAAGCCGCCCAAGGCTCTGCCCAAGATGAAGACAACTGTCCCCACCATTTCTGGGTAATAGTAGAATTTGTTTTCATTTGTCGAACGTGACGGACCCTTGGTCGACTAATTGAATAAGCTGACTGACTTTCGAAATTTGCAGTGCTGCCACCTCGGAGATCTCCGCCAAGGACGATGATCAAGAGATGGAAGACGCTGTTACCTCCAACCCCGGTACGATTACTGATGCTCTGCTTTTAGTCGACTGACAATTTCTTATAATTCCGGTCGATTGGATTTTTCTTGTAGCTCCTCCTCATGTCATTGACCTCCCTGATGATGACGATGGAGTGCCGCTGAGGGCATGAAGGAACAGGAGGGCGCCGGCTGGCAAGACCCCACAAACTACTCCGGCGCCTAAGGCTGCAGTCCGGGAGGGTGGTGATACCACTAGGGATTCTGTGACCTTTGCTAAACCTCTGACGAGTGTCTGGCCTTCGACGTCGACTACAAATCCGCCTTCGCTTTTTGCCACACACCACGTCCCTGAGGACCAAGTGGGTGCCGCTAAAGAGGCTATACGCCAGGCGGGGATCATGATGGAGCAAGTGAAGGTGGTTCGGGAAGCTAGCCAAGTAGCTTATGACGCGATTTCAGCTCTTCAAAGCAACGTCCAGGTCAGTCGATTCACCACTTGTTCTGTTAGGATATGCTATCTGAAGAATCTCTTTTCCGAAGATCTTTATATCTGTACACCCACTGGGTGCGTCTATTAATCTTTTTGACGAGTGGGGGCACGCTAAGTGCACCCACTGGGTGTAGTCCCCGAAACTACGATGGACTGCTAGTAGTCGACTGTAGTCTTTATATTGTGTTGCTTTAGCTGAACTTCTTCACTCGGTCTGGTCAGGCCATGTCGAATGGAACTGTACACGGTCGACTGCCGGCAGTCGATTTTTTTGGTCGAACCAGTGGGGGCACGCTGAGTGCACCCACTGGGTGTAGTCCCCGAGACTACTGTCGAATGTTTTTGATTCGGTTGTAGTCTTAGAAACGCCATCATTGTCTCTTGGTTACTCAAAAGCAACTTATCTTGGATGTCTGTCGACTGATTTTTTGCAGAAATCCTACGAACTTGTGGCTCGCTACACTGAGTTGGAGAACAAACAGATCCAGCTGAACCTTGACTTGAAGCTTGCTCAGGAGAACTTGCAGAAGGCGAGGGACGAAGCAAAAGGTATGGCTGGTGAGCTTTTGTCGACTGTCCTTTCTTTCTGGCCGTCTTCGATGTTGATCTCACTTGCTGTTTCACAGACAAAATGGAGGAGGCTCTGAAGAAGAAGGATCAAGACCTTGCCGAAGCGCAGAAGGAGGCCCTGAACAAAACGAAGCTTGCTGAAGAAAAACTGGCTTCAGTCGGTACTCTTGAAAAGGAAAACTCCAGGCTGAAAACTGCTCTCGACGCGGCTAATCAAGAGGTCAGCCGTCTGAAGAATGGCAATATAGCTCTGAATGACAAGGCAAGTGAACTGGCGGGGAAGAGGAACGATCTGGAGGCTTATCTCGGTGGACTCGCCAAGAAGCTATTCGTCATGCTCGAGGGTAATTATTCCGGCCCAACTGACTTGCAGTTACCAAACCTGCGTAGAGCCACTGACTTATCCTTGAATTGTGTTTACAGAATTCTGCCAGAACTTCGAAGAGGAGACCAGTCGAGTGGAGACAGACTTGGACCCCATCAATTCTCCAGTGAAGGACGAGGCTGCTATGAACGTGCTCCAACTGGAATCTCGT